>NW_005187758.1:396506-413713 GCF_000239375.1 Pundamilia nyererei | reverse complement strand
CTCATTGTGTTTTGTAGGTTTCCTTCAGCTTTTGGTTGGCAGCTTTCTTGTGGTGTAATGGGTAAACTAGCTGTAATTAGTTTGATGTGTGTTATTTTGCACATCAACCCACCATGGCTAAGTTGGATCGATGCACCAAGGCAGATTTGTTGTTGGTGGCAAATTTTTTAATGTTGGTGTCCTCTTGAATCCAAAAAAGGCAGAAGTTAAGCAGTGTCTGGCAGAGCAGATGGTGGAAAAAGGGGTAATTGCGAAGGTGAAACTTCGACCGGTTGATGCGTCTGGAGGTTTGGTGGTGGATGGAGGCTCCTGCTGCCGTTCAAGTCCCAAACATTATCCTGGCCAGACAATTACCAGAATTGATTACGGATGATCTTAACCTTGCCCTTTGCCTGAAAGAGGTGGAGCTTTAGGCTAAAGCCAAAGAAGTTGAGCTACTGCATCTCCAAATAAGGCCTATGGAGCAATGTTACCTCTACCCCATTGAGTAAAAATGTGAGTAAAACTTCTGACTGATTCTCCTCTGACCAGTTTGATGCAAGAAAGCAAATTGCCTTTGTGCCACCTTTCAGAGAAAGTAAGGTTGACTCTTACTTTAATGCCTTTGAACGCATCGCAACCACTTTAAAATGGCCCAAGGACGTGTGGAGTTTGTTGTTGCAGTGCAAATTGGTGGGGAAAGCACAAGAAGTGTGCACGAGCTTATCCATTGATCACAGTCGGGATTATGAAATTGTGAAATCCATTATTTTAGTGTTTTCTGGGTTAGTTCATGAGGCATGTTGCCAAATGTTTCGGTCCTGCGAAAAATCTGCCAACCAAACACATGTAGATACTGTAAGTTTGATAAGTAGTTAGGTGCAAGTAAAGTGAAGGATTTTACTTAGCTAAGACAATTGGTTCTGTTGGAAGAATTCAAAACGTGTCTTCCAAAAAATGTTGTTATGTACCTCAATGAGCAAAAGGTGGATTCAGCTGCTGTTCTCGCAGATGAGTTTCTGTTGACCCATTGCGCTACATTTTCAGCTGTGTGAATATACTCCGTTGTCTGCGCCTGCGAGGAGCTTAAGGGTTTCTCCTGCACATCAAACACACCCTGATCCAGTTCCCATGAACGTTCGTGAATGCTTTTATTGCCATGACACCAGCCATGTCATTGCTAATTGTCTATCACTTCGTCCCTAAGAGCAAACTCAAACCTGGAGAAAACCAAAGAGTGTTGGTTTTCTCCAGGTTTGAGTCGGTTGGTCTCTATGCCTAATCCCGTCGGATCCTCCGGACCTTTCTTTTCAAAAGCGTTCGCCTCACCTACTGGAAAAGAGGAGGATCGTGTGCTGATTGTGATTTTGTGTGACACTGGGGCTACCAAGTCTCTCATTTTGGATAGCGCTTTGCCTTTTTCTAGTAACTCGTTTTGTGGTGCTGATGCTCTCGTGTGGGGAGTGGATATGTATGTGTGTGTCACGGGCTCCGCTACACAGCGTTTTCCTACAGTCACCTCTCGTTTCGGGCTTGGTAGCAATTGGGGTGCGCCCTCGCTTGCACGTACAGGCAGTTACTATTATTCTGGGGAATGATCTAGCAAATGGAAAGATTTTCCCAATCTCCGAGGTAATTGAAAACCCCATCGATGATTTGGTTTTTGTTTCTGAATCTGCTGCTGACAGTCTGCCCTCTGTTTTCCCTGCCTGTGTCGTCACATGTGTGTATAAGTGCAGATACAGTGATGTTGATTTGTCTGACTCTTTCCTGTGTTCTGAAGATGATCCTGTGAAAGCTGAGCCACCTGTGGAAAAAGAAGAAAAATGTGTGTCTGATAGCCTGCTACCTGCTACACCTGACCTGTCTATTGAGGCAAGTAAAGCAGATTTTGTCCATGTGCAACAGAATGATCCAACTCTGGCCAAATGTTTACTTGCTGTAAATTCCAACGAGCAAACCCCCATGTTTACAGCATTGGCAACAACATGTTAATGCGTAAATGGCACCCTCCCTCATCAAGTGATCTTGGGTGGAATGTATTTCAACAGGTAGTTGTATCACAAAGGTTCCGACCCCAAGTAATCAGTCTTGCACATGACAGGTCCTGTACCCCTAGACTGGGGCACAGCACACCTACAGTGTCTCCAAAAAGTTGATTCTGTCCAGATTGGACAAGCTTAAAAACACACCAAGTAATCCACCTACAATGTGTTTGTTGACATCTTGGATCCCACTAATGGAGGCAGTTTCAGTTTAGTCCATGACTGCATTTCACTCACTGCCTCTGTTTGTATCTCTGTCACTGCAGGACCAACATGGAGCGAGAAGTCAGCGCTCTCAGGAGGCCGACAAACCTCACAGAAGAAAGGGAGAGAAAAAATACAGCTGTGATGAGTGTGGGAAGAATTTTACCCATCTTGGAAACTTTAAAGCACACCAACTCGTCCACAGTGGAGATAAACCGTACAGATGTGACTTGTGTGGGAAGAATTTTACCCAGAAAGGACACCTAAAATCACACCAAGTCATTCACAGTGGAGTTAAACCATACAGCTGTGAGTTGTGTGGAAAGTCTTATACCCATCCTGGAAGGTTAAAAACACACAAACTCATCCACAGTGAAGAGAAAGCGTACAGCTGTGAGTTGTGTGGTAAAGCTTTTACTTGCAGTGGTAACTTACAGCGTCATCAAGTTGCTCACTTTGGAATTAAGGCGTACAACTGTGATCAGTGTGGAAAAACTTTTGCTTGTAGTGGCCGCTTACAACGTCATCAATTTACCCACTCTGGAATCAAGGCGTACAACTGTGATCAGTGTGGAAAAACTTTTTCTTGCAGTAGCCACTTACAACGTCATCAAGTTACTCACTCTGGATTTAAAGCATACAGCTGCGACTTGTGTGGAAAGTCTTTTAATGATCCTGGAAACTTGAAAAAACACCAACTCATCCACAGTGGAGTTAAATCGTACATGTGTGAGTTGTGTGGAAAGTCTTTTACCCAGGCTGGAAACTTAAAAAGACACCAAGTCATCCACAGTGGAGTTAAACCATACAGCTGTGAGTTGTGTGGTAAAGCTTTTAGTTGCAGTAGCACCTTAAGACATCATCAAGTTACTCACTCTGGAATCAAGGCGTACAGCTGTGATCAGTGTGGTAAAGCTTTTGCTTTCAGTAGCACCTTACGACATCATCAAGTTACTCACTCTGGAATTAAGGCGTACAGCTGTGGCATTTGTGGAAAAACTTTCAGGACCCTAGGTTACCGCAATATTCACGTACGGATTCACACCAGACATGATGTTTACTCCTGTGATCTGTGTGGCAAACTGTTTACAACATATCCACACTTGCAACGCCACAAACTTACCCACACTGAGGAGAGACCTTATAAATGTGACCTGTGTGAAAAGGCTTTTAAAGAGCCACGTTTCCTGAGATTTCACCGTCAGATCCACACCAGAAAGAGACTATAAGTGCAGTTACTGTGAGGTATGTATTTGTATTTGTACTGTTGCCGCTATTTTGAAGTATTACGTGAATGAAGTTTAACCCTCTCAAGGCAGCCGTTGCCGATTTGCAACAGTTAAAAACTAACAACCTGATTACCCCACATACATATTTTATGAGTTTTTTTTACTCAGAAGTACCACTGCAGGACTTGGTTGTGCATTAGCAACAAAAAGTTTAATTTGAGCCTGAGAGGGTTAATTTCAAAGCTAAATTAGACATGAAAACTTTATGGACAGAATATTGAGTCAAATCGGATACAAATCTCCTGAAACTTGTTGGAAAAAGTAAAGTTTTAAAAGCTCCTCCCCTTTCTCTCTGTCTGACATTCACAATCCAATGGATGCATCGGAGAGCAGCTTGGGGTCAGTATCTTGTGGCATGCAGAGTAGAACATCCAGGGGTTTAACCACCAATCTTCCCATTAAGTAGATTACCTAGAAATGAAGAGTCATTTTCGCCCAGTAAGCTGAGCATTATAATGTAAACAGTAAAATGTGGATGTTTGCAGAGATGCTCTTTATTTCAGGCAATATTCGGGATAAAAATGTTGAAGGAATTGCCTGACCTTCACTGTCTGTGTGTCTTTGTTTAGAAGCAGAGCGACACAGATGGATCCAGTTCTCCACCCTGTCGTCACTGTGGTGGTGGGAAAGTGTTTCAGTCAGCAATGGAGTGTAAAACGACATCAACGTAGACAGACTGGTGACAAAATGAGCTACTGCAAAGAATGTGGGAAAAGCTTCCCCACATCAAGTGAATTAAAAAGACATGAATTCTGTCACAGTGGGGTTAAAAAGCAGCTTCAAGAATCTCAGTTCATACTCCAAACATGAACGATCCCACGCTGTAAATAGTTTTACTCTTACTAATGTGCAAAAACATTCACTTCATTTTCTGCTCTGTGCAAACATCAGCGTGATCATGCAGGACTGAAATCACTGGATCACAATGGATCTGAAGAGACAGTGAATAATCCTGGATGTTAAATTTATGAATCTGCAAGTATAGATATCTACGCCAAGATTTTTTCCTTTTCTTACAACCACTGATCAATGGCCATGAGTACCATTCGCAGAGAATAGGGATATACGTGAAAATGGAACGACCATCTCTGAATCGAGGAGGGGACCTAAGGGTACATCTTTCACCATCTTACAACGCTGTGATTGCAGCCATTCCCCAACTCTCTGTGAATGGTACTCATGGCCATTGATCAGTGGGTTTTGGTCAGTGGTTGTTGATCAATGGTCATGAGAATTTGCATAATTAAGATTAAGGAACTGACCTCCCAGCCCATTTTTCCTTCAGTGGGCTGGTTTCAGTCATTATTTAAATGTACTGTTTATAAGGTTGGGGAAACCTGCAGTCAGCTGAGACTGAAGACGTCACTTGGATGAGTGACGAAACGTTTCTCCCACAAAATGCTACGTCCAGATGAACAGAATCAGCTTTTGGAGATTTACTTTCCTGGATGATTGAGCGTGCATCAAGACGTTAGTAGAATTTAGTACTTTAATTTTTATGTAGCAATGGTATCTGTTATACAGAACTGATACTGCAGCAGTCCTCGCCCGTAAGTTTAATACATATTTAAAGATTTAATTTGTGCAGTATTTGCTTTTTTTGATAACTAGCCAGGGGCGGATCTAGAAGGGTGGCATGGGGTGGCAAGTGCCACCCTAAAATGATCCCTTGCCACCCCAAGTGCTACCCCGGCTTTGCATATGACAGTGTTGTTTATTAAAATAAGATAGCATTAACACTTTAAGCGTAATTACTGTCAACAGTGAATATAAATGCTAAAACTGAATATATTGGATCGTGTTCCCCCCCTTCACCAGTAACAAATGGTTCAGCCCACAGCAGGACCGGCTTTTTTCTTGTTTTCAGTAGCCAGCGATGCTTATGATTTTGTCGGAGCACAGTTTGAATAACACCATGGGAATTTCAGATTTCACACAGGTGGTCGGTTGTTACACTCTGGAAATGGAAGCAAGGTGAGTGTTATTAACCCTCTGTGGTCCACGGACACGCTGCACCTCCAAATCACATGACTGATGTAAGCTGACACAGCAACAAGCTGCAGCCACGCTGACTCTCTATTTCAGCCCACATTGAAAGTTCGGACTTCAAAGTTTTTAAATTTTAATTACAGGCCAGTAAATCCAGAGTTATGATAATATATATCAGCCACGCTTTTTTTCTAAACACTGTCGTCACATTTTTATGTGTGTGTTTTTTAAGCGTTTTCTAAAGACTGCGCGAAAACAGTAAAGAAAGGGGGAAAAAAAGCCACCTGTTTCCTATCGGGGGGAAAAATGTACCATGTCGACCAATTTAAAAAAAAAAAGGCAACACGTAGGATTTGGTTGTTTAGGAAGAGGGAGAGTTAGGGGAGCAATGGCAGCGAGACAGAGCGAGAGAGAGAGGGTTTTTAGATGTGGGAGATTTGTGACGTTTAGTGTGGAGTGTATAGTTAGTGTGTTGTGTTGTCTTGTGTAGTTAGTTTGTTGTGTAGTCGTCTTGTTTTGTGTGTCAGTGAGGGCACTAATGAATGTCACAAAGGCACATTTGCAATGTAAACACTGTCACTAAGGAGAAAACCAGCGGAGTGATACACCTCCTGTTGTCAGGCCTGCAGGTTTGTCCCTGTGCTGTTCTCCTGTCTCTTGGTGGAAAAACTTTTTTTTTTTTAACTGGCACACATCATTTGTGGGGCATCTTAGTGCAACACCTGATTGTTCTCTCATTTTAGTTTTAGTAATACTTTTAAATGGTTGTACAAAATGAAAAAAAACAAACAAAAAAACAGCAGGTGTATTGGCTGCATTTTTAGATAGATAGTTGTATATGTTTACAAAATGTACAATTTATATTTGCATTTCAAGTTATGAAAATTTACTCAACATGTCTGTTTTGTTTGTTTTTTTGTTTGTTTTTTTTTACAGTAAAAAATACTACTAGGATTTTAAGTTCTTTGTGTGATTTCAGATCACTAATACTATTGCAGTATGTCAGTGAAAAAAAACAACTAAATTCAGTTGAGCTGAAAAGAATGACACCAAACAAGGCAACGGGGGAAATAAAATAAAACAATTTGAGGGTGAAATACAAACGTAAACTCAAAAGGAGTCAAACATGGCCGGTTGTATTTCAGACCTCAGTGGGTTCATCCAACAAATCATGAAAAATTAGGTTTAAATTTTTGTTCATGACGGTTTAAGCTGTAACAATGTGATTGTTTTCTAACAAAAAACAGTGAAACTTAAGTTAGACCTGTGTTTGTAAAGCAACCGCCCCATGTTGTGTAGCTTTCTGGATTTTATACTTATTGGGCTACATATGTATTTATTATACAGGCTGTACAGTACATACAATCAAAACTCACTTGTTTTATGTAACTAAAGTGTTTAATTATGTGGGCTACAGACAATAATTGAGTTACAGACTATATTTATATGAAAAACGTGTGTACTTACTTCATTTGACTCATTTTAACCATATGTAACCACCTGCGTATGTGTTTGACAAAAAGAAGACTTTGATTTTGCCACCCCATTTGATTTCTATGCCACCCTAAGAAAATTTCTCTAGATCCACCCCTGTAACCAGCTAACACTTATAATTAGAGGCCTCGTGAGTCATTATTATTATTGTATATTAAATGAGAGAAACTACATTTCTCAAAGAGAACACTATGATTTGTTGTTATGAGTATTAGGAGGTAATTAACATTGATTTGTACCATTACAATAATCCAGCTGGAGTTTCATCATTTTGGATTTTAATCAATGATTAATTTTATTATTTTCTGTTTTTAATTTGTTGGATTTTTTTATTGCTCTGTTGTGAAAGCTCAAGTTATTAGTTGTATTCAATGAACTCTGTAAAGTTTGTCTTACAAAACAGTTTGGTGTGAAAAATAAAGAAATGGTTTCATAGGTAATTATTTGAGCCACGATTTCCCTTCCTGTATTTCAGAGTAAAGCCTGAGGTGACAAATGAAAAATTATTTACAGTCAGAGTCAGATGAACCTTTTTCAAATGGAGGTTTATCAGAGGAGGAGACTTGGCTGTTTTCTTTTCCCTCACAAATAAACGGAAAAACAAATAAAATGCCAGCACAGATTAGTTTTTAGTTTACCATATTTAGAATGAGTCCGAGGTATATGTAAATGTATATTTATTACCGCTAATCATTTTAAAGCTCAGTTTATAGGGCTGTCAAAATTGAGAGCAAACCAAATAACTGCTGTGTAATGCACTCCGCTACCTTAGTTTAATTGGTCACATGACTAAAATACATAATGGATTTTCCCATGTAGCAGTATATTAATGACTAACCTCGTATTGTGGATGGATTATCTCTGTGGTCAAAGGAGCTTGCAAAGAAAAGCGTCTTGACTTCTTTGAGTTGCTTGAAGACGTTTCACCCCTCATCTGAGAAGCTTCTTCAGTTCTAAGGTCAAATGGTGGAGAGTCCCAGATATAAAACTAGTGGGAGTTTCCCCCCACAGAGGGACAAAAGGACCCCTGATGATCCTCTAATCGCCTGAGCCAAGGTGTGAAACTGGGTGTGGGTCCCAATCAGCCAGAGTTTCGGGTGAGCTCATTGTGAAACCTGGCCCCACCTTATCATGCGAATTCCTGAGATCAGATGACTACAATGACCTGGATGACTGAGAACCTTCACAGACAGATTATATCTGTGGTTCTCCTGACTGACGTTTTGTCCATTTACAGTATCCTGCCATGCCATTGCATTTCCCCCCAACCATTGGGAACACTTACGTTAACTTTCATTGAGTAGAAAAAAGTCCTCCAGCTTTATTGTTTATGTTATGCTAACATAGCTTTGTCGCGTTAGTGCTCACGTAGCACATCTTACCAGCTAGCCCAACTTCAGTAACCCTACAAACGTCACTGCTTTTTACTTTCCTGTCTTCATTTATGTTGGAAGTGATAGCAGAGCTGTACGTTTTAATTTGTGTCATAAATCCCTCAGTGAGAACATGCTTAGATGGAAGCTAGTGAGCTAACTCTCTAATGTCATAAATTCCATTTTCATGGATGCCTGGATGTTAAACTTAATTGTTACACCTGGTAGAGAAGCCACACGGATCATTTTATTATAGATGAAAGAATTTAGACAGTTTTTCAGCTCTCAGTAATACTGCAGTGATCATTTGACTTTGGGACCTGCTGTGGAGTTTAATGGGTTTAAATACATGAACAGCTGTGGGATACTGTTTGTCCGTGATTTGAACTGGGGGAACAAATCGTGACAGGATCAGCCTGATAGTACTTGTAAGTTAAGTTTGGTTAAGCCATTTACTCAGGATAGCGTCCCGTATCTGGTTATCATTGTCAGCTTGAAAGTCACAGTCCTTTGCAGCTCGCCTTAAACATGTACAAAATTGTTGCACAGTCTCACCTGGTGTTTGGGACAATTTGTGGAAAGTTTGGCGTGCATATGCAAAATTCACTTGAGGAACAAAATAAGTGTTGAGCGCCGTCACCGCCGTGGTGTAGTCCTTCGCCTCTCCCGTCTGTGGTAGAGTGGAGAAGACGTCCTGCCCGGCCAAGTGCAGTAGAAGAGCGCGTCTCCGCTGTCTGACCACATCTGTAGCATTATCCGTCAAAATAAGACCTTTCCCATCAGCAAACAACTCGAAGGATGTTAACCACCGCGTCCATCTTGGTCCGAGTGTAGCTGGGTCAGTGTAGCAGGCGAACGGTTGAATGCCCGACTTTTACATGTTAGACCACGTAGCGAAGTTTTCACTAACACCATGCCGCCGCCGGGTCTGCTTCTCACAAAAACAAATCCAGGTCCCTGTCATCCTTGTCGTCATTGTTGTGTGCCCGCCTTATTACTGAATTAGGCAGGGCACCCTGAATTAAATCAGGACATAAAGCACGGTCTTTCTCTTGCTTTATTCAATACAGTCGATCTGACAACTAGCCACTTAACGGGGCCTCCTTCCGGACAACAACATCCGGTTCAAAAGTCATCACATTAAGACATAGCCATATCAGTACATGACACCATGTTGCTGAGCTTTTTATAAAAGTTAATTCTGTGATAGACTGTATATATGAGACAGATGTAGCTACAGTGGCATCACCCAATAAAAAAAAGTTATCACGTTATTAAGTAAGTGTAATGTTGTGTCTCTTGATCATGCAATCCAACTGACTGATGCACAATTCATCTTTCCACTGTTTGGAATGTTTCTGTTGTCTGTCATGGAAAGTTTTACATTTTAAGATGGATGAGCTGCTGAATGCTACAAATACAAATAAAGCAAACGAACCATCTGCTGATGAATGTGACCACACGTACACATTTCCGCTCAGTTGATTAATTTTCCAGTTCTTTCTCGATCTTCCTGTATGTTAGAGTAAAGACCGAAGTGACAAATGGAAACATGTTTGCAATCAAAGTCAGATGAACTGTTTTCAGTGGCACAGATGGAGGTTTACCTGGCAATAATTTGAACTTAAAGTCAAAAGTCTTATTATTATTATCTTATTTTTCCCTCCAAATTTGCTGTAGGTATTACATTTACAAATGGTGTTTAGAACATCGACCTTATACATTGTAACGTGTTGCACAAAAATGCACAATAAACATAAAAACCTTGCGTCTACAACATGTGGCCTGAAAAACTTGGTATTTTTACTTAGCCCTCTATCCGTGTTATAGTTCTTTTGCTTTTAATAACTGAACTGAGAATGCAGACTCATGTGGAAAGAATTCGGAAAAAAAAACCCCTCCTTTTTTATTCTGGTGGTTCTGTCTTTTGTTGATATGCATTTACTTGAGTACAGAAAAACACTTTTTGTGTCTTTCAGAAAAAAAAGGCATCACTCCAAAATTCAAGCAGGATTTACATCCTTTGACAGAGAAAATACTTTAAAGGCTAAATAATTACACATTGTTATTACATATTTTTCTTCAGTTGGAGAAGAATGATGAAAATACTTCAGTCTAAATCAGTCTGTCCAACATCAGCTTTCAACAGAAATCAGTTGAAAGCTGATCTCAGCATCACTGAGAGTTTCCTTCAGGTTCGTGCTCCTTTGTCAGCATTGCAGATTGTCCAATAGACGAGAACACCAACCAATGCATGATGACGACGCGGGGCTGAGCCTGACCTTGGAATGTCAGCGGTACATGACAAACCTGGACGAGTTTGAGTCCAGAAAAAACCCTTAAAAACACTTCAGATATACTGTGTTCCCTGCTCTTGGTCAAAAGTCCAGCAATACTCTAATATTCACAGATCTTATGATAGCTACACCATTACAAACAGAGCCTAATGCATAAACAAGCAGGTGGCATGTTTGGTCTCAGTCGGTGCTGTAATGCCCGATGTGGCTCTTACAGATGTTCTACAAAGATACTGTGGCTGGATTTGATCAGAAAGCAGCTGTGTGCAGAAATAAAAGACCCTCTGATAAATACTGGTATTGATATTGATATACCTTTATTAGTCCCACAAGGGGAAGTATAGCATAGAGTTGGATGTCACGTGGTCTTGGTCTCAATGGACTATTGTCTTGTTCTTGTCTTAGTCTCGACGGACTTGCTTTCTTACACAGAGAGAGAGAGAGAGAGAGAGAGAGGGAGAGACAGAGAGGAGCAGAGAGGGAGAGAGAGAGAGAGAGAGAGAGGGAGATGGAGAATGAGGACAGAACAGAGATGGAACAAGAGCAGGTGAGACACACATGTTAGTCAAATGGTTGTTTGCCAAAACTCATCAGAACATGTATCTCGTACCTAGTGTAACTTTTTAGACACCATTTGTTATTTTTCAAATTCTATATTTATTAAGTTATGCAGGCTTGTTTGCACAACAAGGCTAAATAATTATATAAACCTTTCTGAATCTAAATAGTGGACTTTGGTAGAATTAAAAAATAAGTGTAGTGCAGGTATATGATGATTTTCAGTGCTACCATCATCTAGTTTTGATTCTGGTTCTGTCTTGGTTAAGTCCTAAGGAGGGATGGGTATTGATAAGATTTTCACGATTCTGATTCCATTTTCGATTCTGTTTAACGATTCGATTCTTTATTGATTCTCTTATCGATTCTTTTAAAAAAAAAAAAAGGAGAACACTAAGGTCGATTAGCTTAGAACTTTTTTTTTTTATCTTCTCTTTGAACAAGATAGAAATGTAGGAGTAACATGGCCTTACAAACCCAACAGTGAGATCTTAAGAGATCCAGCCTACGGCTCTTTGATGGGGCGTCACAGGGTCCCCAGGAAAAAATATTGTAAATGTAAAATAATAAAGTAAATATTCTTCTTTAGCAATAACAAAGTATAACATACATTATTCTGTAGCAATTACACAAGAATATCCAGTAATGTCCCTGCCTACAAACACATTCATTTATCGAAAATCGGGGCATCTGCTGTGGCAAATGGGTGCAAGCCTTTGACCACAAACTTAGTCACTGCTCGGTGACATTCGTCTATCCTGGCCTGAAAGGAGACGCTAACGGTAGACTGCAGCGAGAACTGGTCACCTAAATGCACAGTAATGGCAGGTTTTGTAATAAGTAATAATAATCGCACTAACATAATATGCACTGTTAATTGATTATTTACCTGCCGCATTAACGGGAGAGGACGTGCAAACGTTACCGCTGCTGCTGGGTTGAGATTCACGAGTCCGGAGCGGAATTAAAAACACGACATTCATTTAAGGTCATCGCGTGTTTTGTGAGCAAATGCTTTTGCATATTCGTAGTGTTTCCTCCTATTTCTAAATTAAATATCTACTTTGCAAGTATTGCAAGTTGCCCTGTTGTCTTCCGTTCTCGTAAAGTGTAACCAAACTTTTGAGCGTTTGAGCCGCCGTGTTTCCTGCCAGGTAAATTGAGCTCCGCAACGTGGTGACGTCATTCGGGGCGACTGGAATCGATAAGAGAATCGTTTGCAAAAATGGCAAACAAGCACTGACACTTTCAGTCAATGCTTGCTCAGCCCTTTGTCCACTGATCGTGGACAGAATTTGTATGTGGAGTAGTGTTGGCAGTGTTAATGTCGTTAAAATTATGTTAACGCCATAACTGCATTAATGCGGCAATGCGGCGTGTGGCTGCAAGGTGTCGACACATTAGTGCGGTTAGCTTGTTAACAGATTTGCTGCGTTGATGCAGTTATGGCGTTAATGTCATTTTAACGAGATTAACGCTGACAGCACTAATGTGGAGCAAAGATGCAGGGGCAGCACACTTCAGTGGTCTCAGGATCAGTTCTTTGATTCTAGTGAATGATGAGGTCCTCCTGGCTTCATCAAATAATGACCTATGACTTCTGCAGAGATGAGAATTAGCACCTCTGAGTCACAACTTTGAGGGTGAGTTAACCAGCAAGTTCTGGGAAAATGACATGTACTGTAATCTTGCTCTTTTCATGATAGACATGAGGCTAAAAGCCATGCAATTTGAGGGAAATGAATGAAACTGTGTCCCATTTCAGGGGAAGAACTCTCAAGAGTCCAAGAAGGACCCTAACATAACTTTAGGTTGCACCTTTCCCATCAAAGTTACAGAACAAGGCAAAGTAGGTGTGTTTCAGAAATGTAGAGGGAAGTAAATATTATAAACATACTCCAACATCAATTATATTTTTTCTTTAAAGAGACTTTTTTTTAAACTAAAGATGCTGAAGAGGTGTCTTCATAATTAAGATGAGGAGTGAAGCTTTATTGAAGTGTCTGAAGCTGCATGTAGGACGCTTCCCGCCTGCTCCGTTTCAAGGTCGACTTTCACAGTGTTTCCAGCTGTGCGCAGCAGAGCAGGAGAAAAAAAAACCCCTCAACAGCTGGATGAGCGCCCTGCACAGGTAGGCCTAACTGAAGTGAAATCCCTGTGCAAAAATAAACTCCAACAAACTAGTCCATCTGCTAGAAAGCTGTGAAGCCTCTCAGGTGCAGCACTAATTTTTATCCTTTGTGACACTTGCGAGAGTCGTCCTCATTGGTTATAATGATGTCGTCTGAACCCAGCGCTCCTCGTTTTAGATGGAAGCTGGGAGAGGTTACTGCCTTATGTAATGAAATGACATTTATTTGTATACTTCCTTTATATTTAAAAGAACCCTCAACCTTCCAAGTCTCCAGCTCAAAAACCAAAAAGTTGATCATCAGGATTTAAACATCACAAATGTGAGCTTATTACTATAATTTATAACAGTGTGACAACACTTTTACACCTCCCGCCATCCTGCTACATCATCTAAACTTACAAAAATATGACAAACCATCGTCCAAAGTGATGCGCATCACACTGACTCGACCAACACTCGAACAACACATTTAGCAGGAATCACAAGGTGACATAAGCTGTACACACCCAGCAGACATGTCTGTAGTAAAAAAAAACAAGCTTATTGGTTCATAGATGTGCAGAAAAAAAAACAATAAAATGCAAATAATCTGTAGCACTTCTAAAGTTTCCTTGCATTGAAATTTGAAAGCAAGTTGAATAATCTTCCTCACAGAAAACTCATCATAAACCATCATCAGCCCTGAAGCTGCTGAATCAGGACTTTCAGCTTCACCTGGAGAAACACTCCAGCCATCATTTACAGAATGTATTTTTGATCTGAATTCAGACATGAGAAAAGTGTCACCAGCTTTATTATTGCTGTCTATCATTATCATTATTGCTGCTTTCTGATTTTAAATCTATGAACGTGTCAGCGTGACGTCATGATTGTTTCCTGGTCTGGCTGTTTGGGCCTCTTTGGCATCATAACGATCTCTCATAGATTTCTTTTCACACATATTACTTCTGTAGTGTTCTGCTCTGTTTTTACTCCTCCCCATTTAAGTCAGCTTTCTTATGATTGGCTGGTTGAGATGTGTCCTGATGCATGCTCAATCATCCAGGTAGAAAATCCCATGAAGTTGATTCTGTGGATCTGGACGTAGTGTTTTCAGACTGAAGAAATCACTTGGATGAGTGATGAAACATTTCTCCCACTGAAAATGCCCGGCCAGATGAACAGACTCAGCTTGCGTGTGTTTAAAGTCTGAACCTTTGGCTCACAGGGAGTATGTGTATATGTAGCATTTGCCACTGTAATATACATAAGACAGAAAACCAAAATTATAATAATACGTACAAAGATTTACATTAAAGATATATATATATATAGAGAGATATATAGCTCCAGAAGCAGCTTCAACAGATCGCAGAGCAGATTTGTTTGTCTGAAACAAATCACAGGAAATTAATTTTGAATTGTGTGAAACCAGATCCCTGCTTTGTTTGGGGAACCAGACGAGGTCTTCCTGTTGTTTCAGATGCACTGTGTGTCGTCCTGTGTTCTTGCAGATGATTGGAAATGATCTTCTGCTCTGCATGATCACTCTGATGTTTGCATAGAGAAGATAATGAAGCAGGGCTCTAGAGTGCGACAAATTTTGTCACAAATGTGACCAAATTTTTCAATGGTGCAACAAAAAAAAAATCCTAGGTTTCACCGGTGCGACCAACTTTTCGAGTAAAAAAAAAAAAAATTCTCCGCAACTCTGAAAGTCTCCCTGTGGTCAACAACTGACACACATTATGCCCCTATTGTGGTCTAAACCAATCAGAGATAGCCAGGGGCGGGACATCTCAGATTGTCCGCAGTCCAGATATTCCCGTAATCCTTCGTGTGTACATTTGAAAGTGCAGGTGGTTAGAGAGAGGTGAGTAGCTTGACTGAAGCGATATCGATTCATTAAATCCTGAATCAACTTATGAATATAAAAGTATTTTGCCAGAAATGCCAGAATATCAGGTTAAAGATCACAAAACTATTTCAGCAACCACCAAACAGCAATTGAGAGCAGGTAAACGGATTCCACGCAAAGAAGTAAACATAGAGCAGACCCGACGCATCAGAATCAGCTTTCTGAAAAAGCACAGCATATCAAGAAAACACATTATATGCTGCGATAAATGCACTGCCCAAGTCCCCCTCTCCTCACTGCCTTTCAGCGGCAGGCAGCAGCAAACAGGTCATCCAAAGGACTTTAAGCACAGGCAGTTTATCATTAACTCGTCTTTCTTGTATAACTGTGCTCTGACTAAAGAACTCTGTGTTGACAAGATTGTTAATCATTTACAAGTTAATATTGTCTGTATGGACAGCAATTTCCCCCCCAAAAAAGTGCACACGTAAAACTGTGGTTTTAAGCCACAGGTGTCAAACTCTGGCCCGCAGCCTAATTACATTTGGCCCGCGAAGCCATACCAAATTACTATTAGAGCTGGCCTACTGGTATTATACAGCTAATATATATATTGTTTAGTATTAAGGTTTGTTTGTTCCATATTCAGTTTTTCAGCAAAATGTGTTTGAGTCCAAAAGATTCATTCTTTTATCTGGAGGAATAAATATATTTCAATAAATATTAACGTTAGCCCGTGACTTTGTTCCAGTTTTTAATTTTGGCCCACTGTGTATTTGAGTTTGACACCCCTGTTTTAAGCGATGCAGTTGAAAAATTTGGGTGCGCCTAAGACAAGGTGCCACCAGTGCAATCGTGGCAAAAAATGAGTCTAAAGCCCTGTGAAGTTTATTATTGCTGCACGCGGTGAAACAGTGCATTAGTGATTATGAAACTCTTCCCACGCTGTGATTACTGGTGTCTTCAGCACAGCTGTGTTCACGATGTGTACGATGACGTGAGTACGAGAAGCTTTTCTTCCAGTGTCTGGATATGAATGCTTTCCTCAACGTGGGCTAGTTTATGTTGTCGCAGGCCTTTGGCAAACGTGAATGACGTCCCACACTGGTCACAGACGTGCTTTTTAGCCCTGTGGAGGAGTTCGTGGCGTTTTAATGCACTCGGTGTGGGAAAGCCTCTGCCACATTCTTTGCAGTAGTTCAGTTTGTGCCCAGTGTGCATACGCTGGTGTCTCTGTAGGGTTCTTTGGCTGCTGAAGGATTTTCCACACTGGTCACACTGGTACGGTTTAACGATCGTGTAGTGCTGACAGGGCTCAGCACTGGGTCCACCGTCACTGCTCTGTGTGTGAGACAAAGACTGTGTAAGTCTGGGAATTAATAAAGATCACTTCTGCCACAAGACACCCACTGATATTTTTTTGAGTGTTTTTATGTGACTGATAGATGTACTTGGACATGTCACCAGAACCAATACTTATGTGATGGTATTGTTTCTGGATGTTCAGAACTGAAGGGGGCAGTATAGCGCTACAAGTGTTCTTCTGTCCTACATGCCAAAGAAAAAAAGGAAAAAGGAAGTCCACAACCACAGGAAAAACTACAAATAGCACAAAAAACTACATGTGGAAAATGGTGACTAGTGCTGCTGCCTTAAACTCTCTTTCAAATCAGAGTCAACTGTGAAAGTTTGTTTCCAAGGGTGACAAGGGGATGATAATCAATTCAGAAAATATAATATACAAATCGGAGATGGCACGATACCACTTTTTTATGTCCGATACCGATATCATAAATTTGGATATCTGCCGATACCGATATAGTATTTTTATATATACCGTATTTTCACGACCATAAGGCGCACTTAAAAGTCTTAGATTTTCTTCAAAAAGTACGGCGCGCCCTATAGCGCAGTGCGCCCTGTGTGTTGTAATGAGGACGTAGTAGAGAACACCATGAGAACGCTAAAGGGTGAAGTGTGGCCGAGTTGGAGGAAAGACTCGAGCGGT
>NW_005187758.1:386946-395249 GCF_000239375.1 Pundamilia nyererei | reverse complement strand
CTTATGGTCGTGAAAATACGGTATATAGATATAGTACAGTTCATTTTATAATTAACAGAACAATATCTTGCTTGTATGAGTTTATACTCAAGTTTTAAAAAAACAAAACACTTACCGTGTACGGAAGAGGACTCCCTTACTACATTTATTTATATTATCTGTATAGCACTTTAGAGCACACTTTTCACTTTATTAAAAGCACCTTATCAAGTACTTTATTTAGCATTGCACTTTAAGCATGGATTTGCACAGTAAAACATTTGCACACAAGAAGTTTAATTATTTATTGAATATTTATTGAGAATTTTAAAACGAGTTTGTAGCCTTGTTTCAGATATTGCACAGCTGCTCCTCATCAAGCAATGTGGTGGTTGTCTGTGAGGAAAAAAGAATGATGATTAAGATTGTGATTAAGGTTTACCAGTAAGGAAAACTAATGCAAATGTGTGTGGGGGAAATCTAAGAATAAAAGTGGTGCAAAAAAGTGTTTGTAAGATAATGATTACTCACCTTTCTTGCTTGTGTCCTCTTCAAGATGTTTGGGCAAATGTTTCCCGGGGGTCCAGACACCATTTAAAGGTTCCGGGAGAGATCACGGGTTAAGAGAGTGTGGTGAATCTTTTTGTGCTTGGGTTTTGGGGTTTTTATAATATTGGGTTTGGTGCATAGCTGGACTGGCCATCGGGCATACCGGGCATTTGCCTGGTGGGCCGATGGTGATTTTTCGTTTTTATGGGCCGATGGGTTTTGTTTTGGGGTTTTTTTCCGTTTTTTTCCCATGACGGTATAAACACTGAAAGGTGGTGGATTGGCCAGATGCTGGGAGATGTGTAAAAATAACTCAGTTGTTTGGTGGTGGCTATTGCGGAGCTTCCACAGATTCAATAACATTAGCAAGTGGTGGAGGCCAGCAGGTGCAACACGCTGGCAGGTGGATGACGGAAAGACAGGAGGAGCAGAGACCCGAGGCGGTGAACTGAACTTCAAGTAAGAAGTTATGACCTGCAGTCTATCTGGTCAGATATAAACCAAGTTTAGGTGGAGTTTATTTTCGTTGTGCTGACTTTTTACAGTCAGTTACAATAACTCGTACTGCGTACTAGCTAGCATGACGGAGTTTATATACTGCTGGGCGGGTGCTATGATGTTACAGATGTTGAACTTGTTTTATCTTATTTTATTTATAAGGTTTAGTTATTAGAGTTTCCAACCATCCCGTAAAAAACGTAATCGTCTCGTATTCAGAGAAAATATTACGCGCTGGAGTTATTCTGTGTCTTTGCTGCACAGCTGCCTCTTCTCCTCTCATTCTCTCCCCTCCCTCTCCTGTTTCTACTTCAATCATGAAACTGATCAATGATCAGCTGATCGGCTTTTCTCTCTTGTTTGTTTATCGCCCACTTTGTGCCAGAAAGAGGAAACCAGCGGATGTCGCGCTAAACAACAGCAGCACGTTTAAGCTTGATCAGCTGTTGTTAGAATTGGTTTAATATTAATTTCTAGTATCAGCTGATGTTTGCTGGAGCCACAGCTGTAAAGCTGCTGGTCAGGATGGTTTGGAGATGTGGTGAGAGGGAAACATGAAGATGAAACCAGGAGATGTCCTTACTGAACCATCAGAGCAGAACAGTGATGGAGAAACAGGTTTACCTTTTAGGTGACATGAATGAGTTGAAGTTATGAACTGTTTCTGAGAGACAAATAACACCAGGATCCTTTTTTACGTAGCTGACAGCTGGTAACTGTGCAGGGGCGGGTCTAGCAAAGTGTTGCCAGGGGGGCAGGTAGGGCATTAACAGGGAAAGGGGGGCACAAAGAAATACTTTTCTTTCTTATTCTCATTTAAAATGTCTCGCTTTTAACAAATAATTATCTGAATCTTACAACAAACGTTTTCATCTGATGTAAAATGTATAGAAATCCATTGTTGTATGTAGTAATTTTTTTAGGGTCCCATCATAATTTATTCAGAAGTAGCTAAGTACTGTATATGATGCCAGTATTTTCCCACATTTTCTAGATACTGTACCAGTACTGTGTGTAAAATGCCATCAAAAAGTCAGTTAAGTTTTATTCTTTCTCACCTGTCTTTCTGTCTCCTTTCACTTTTTAAAGGTTGCCATGTTAGAAAACATATTTTGCCCTGCCGTGCTGTTTATTGATGTGGCAAATGAATGGTTTATGAAGACATATCTAAATCTGTCATCAGTAATCAGTAATGATCATGTCTCACCTCTAGTCTTCTCTGTCTTAATTTCAGGTTTTCACCATGTGTTGTAGATAGTTCAGGAGGTTAACTCGACCAAGCAGTCTACTTTTGGGTACTGTTTAGAATACCAGAATAGGGAGGATGGTGTAGATTTGAGTTTATTAGATTGATACATATGTACCAACAAGACAGTGTACATCACTGTGACAACAGTGTTTGTTTTCATTCAAAGGCTTTATGGTTTTTCCTATAATACCTGGTGGGCCGGTCTCTAGTCAAAATGCCCGGGCCGATTTTTTGTCCCAGTCCAGCCCTGGTTTGGTGTAAAATTAAAGTGTGAAATATTTACCACTGTAATGGTAATGGCTTGGACAGTCTCTGTCGTTGTGTCCTTGGGCAAGACACTTCAGCTACCGCCTACTGGTGTTGGCCAGAGGGGCCGATGGCACGATATGGCAGCCTCGCTTCTGTCAGTCTGCCCCAGGGCAGCTGTGGCTACAACTGTAGCTGCTTCCACCAGTGCGTGAATGTGAAAGTGAATGAATAGTGGAATTGTAAAGCGCTATATAAATGCAATCCATTATTATTTTAACTATTATTATTATTACCTGCCCCCCAACAAAACTTTGCTAGACCCGCCCCTGCACAGTTGCCAGCTGTCAGCTACATGGAAAAGGATCCTGGTGTAGAAACTAATAAATTCTAACAACAGCTTATCAAGCTTAAACGTGCTGCTGTTATTCAGCCACTGGTTTCCTCTTTCTGGCACAAAGTGGGCCAAAAAAGCAAACAAAGAAGAGAAACGGACTCGCGACAGAAAAGCTGATCAGCTGATCATTAATCAGTTTCATGATTGAAGTAGCAACAGGAGAGGGAGGGGGAGAGAAGAAGAGGCAGTCGCTCCATATATCGGTTGTTAAGCTTAACGTACTTTACAAACATTCAGAGATGAACTTACAACTTTCTCGGAGATGAAATGCCTTGTAGCGAGGCTCCAAATGCTCCACCAGACCACCAAAAGGTCTCACATGCCACAGCCGCTCTATCACATAACGCATGCTGCTCCGACGTGCTACAGTTATGAGCTGACTTACGCTATGTTGCAAGTTTTGTGAAGTGCTTTTGTGATATTTAATGGATGAGATTACAATTTTAGTAATTTAGTAATTCAGTAATTTAGATCAGTATCGGACCGATACCAATATGTAATATCCGATCGGTCCATCTCTAGTACAAACTATGTTACTATGATTTTCAGCAAAACACCTAAAACTCCGGCATCAATATCTGTTCAAAGATTAAAGCTGAGTAAATTTCAGTTCACAGTAATAACGATGCTGAAGTGCACACCACCATTGTGTTTGAGGCAGCTGGTACTACTGTTGACATCAACTTTGTTTTTAAAGTCTAAAACACGGTAAATGCTTATACTAATGTAATGTAACTTTGGTGGCACTTTAGGAGCCATATATTTTATGAGGTGGTACTCATTCTGAAAAATTTTAGAACCACTGGCCTAGCCCATCTTTATGTAGGGTAATAATTTTTTTTTTATATATCCTCAGAGAATACTTTCCTATGATGTGGCATGTTAAACTTCCAGTGACCAGTATGAGAGAGTATGAAAGCAATAACATGAAATTCAAACACCTGTTTTCATTTGCACCTGATACCTTTTAAAGCTAATGTGTCACATGACAACAGGGAGGGAAAAGGGTAATTGGGCATAATTTGGACATGTTCACTTATTTAGGCAATAATGGCTGTGTTCTGAGTTATTTAGATCTAATTACTTTCTTGTTTTGAACATTCCCAAATTGAAACTGCACTAACTAAACTTACCTTACACTGACTGCACTTGAACGGCCTCTCCCTGGTGTGGATCTGTTGGTGTCGTTTTAGGACATCCGAAGACTTAAACGTCTTTTCACACTGGTCACACTTGTATGGTCTCTCCCCAGTGTGGTTTCTCTGGTGGACTCTCAGATCACTAATGCGTCTGTAGGCTTTCCCACACTCGTCACAGCGGTGTGGTCTATCTCCAGTATGGGTAATTTCGTGGGCTTTTAAGTGGGAGTACTGCACAAACGGTTTCCCACACTGCTCACAGCAGTACACGTCCTCCCCGGTGTGCATGCGTTGGTGTGTTCTTAGGGTCTTTTGCAGGCTGAAAGCTTTTCCACAGAAGTCACAGTTATATGGTTTACTTCCAGAGTGGGTGCGCTGATGGGTAACCAGGTTCCCCTTACAAGTGAAATCCTTCCCACACTGATCACACCTGTAGGGTTTAAGTCCGCTGTGAGTGAGCTGATGTGTCTTTAAGTTGTCCATTCGAGTAAAAGACTTCCCACACAAGTCACAGCTGAACAGCTTAACTCCAGTGTGGATCAGCTGATGAGTTTTTAAGTGATCCAACCGGATAAAAGACTTTCCACACAGGTCACATCTGAAGAGTTTGATTCCAGTGTGGATCAGTTTATGAGCTTTTAACTCGCCCATCCGGGTAAAGGCCTTCCCACACGCATCACAGCTGAATGCTTTAACCCCCGTGTGGATGAGATGGTGTCTTTTTAGCTCCCCCATGAATTTAAAAGCCTTTCCACACTGATCACAGCTGAATGGCCTAACTTCTGTGTGGATGTATTTGTGGGTCCTGAGATGTTTTGTGGTGGGAAAATTCTTCCCACACTCATCACACTTGTATGGTTTCAGCCCACTGTGGAGAAGTCGATGTGCTTTTAAGTTGTCCATTCGATAAAAAGACTTGTCACACAGGTCGCAGCTGAACAGTTTAATACCCGTGTGGATCACCTGATGTGCTTTTAACTGACCCATTCGAGTGAAAGACTTTCCACACTGCTCACATATGAACTGCTTAACTCCCGTGTGGATCAGCTGATGTGTTTTAAAATGCCCGATCCGAGAAAAGGTTTTTCCACACACGTCACATCTGTGAGATTTATCTCCACTTCCTGTTGCTGTGAAGGACTTGTCAGCTTCCTGATAGGAGTCAGGTTTTGACCCATCTTCATCTTTTTCCTCCTGCAGTAAACAAAAACAAAAAGCAGGCAGTAAGTGAAATGCAGAGATGGAGCAAACTTACACTACAAAGTCTTTAAGTTACTGAAGTTTAAATAAATTCAAGAATCTGCTGTTGTGTTAGGAGTTCTCAGATAAATAAACAGATCAGATGTCGAAGGGGAAAGAATCCTGCTCATATCGACACTGACAGGGACTGGGTAATGTGCTAAGAATGAAAGGATGCCACATCATTTGATAGAAATAAAAATGATCAACCTACAAAGGACTAAATTCAAAGACACCCTGGAAATCAAAGTGAAACAATGATGTGGAAGGCTGGTCCATTTTGCTGACAATGCAGAATGGTACTCAGCAGTTGGTACGGACCACACGTGCTTGTATGCATGGTTGACAGTGTCGGGGCAGGCTCCTAATGAGATAATGGACGGTGTCCCGGGGGAACTCCTGCAAGATCTAGCCCATGGCATCAGCGCCTGCACAGTCTGAGGTGCAACATAAACGAAACATAACGTCCCAGATGTGCTCTGTTGGAGCCAGTCAGTCGTATCAATTCCTTCATCCTCCAGGAAATGCCTGCATGCTCTCACCACCTAAGGCCGGGCACTGACGTTCACCAGGAGGAACACACTGGGTCCTGGGTTGAATAAGATTATTAGAAACCCTGCCACAGACTGGCGACCTGTCCAAGGTGAACCGTTTGTCTGCAGGTATTAAACCATTTTTATTCAGATTTGTTTTCCTTTATTGAATTTTGATTTGAGGATATGTTTTAAAGGGCAAGAGCAGACAGTTCAAACAATAAAATGTTACTGTGAAACTTTTCTTACCTCCTCCTCTTCTTCCATTCCTCCTCTGTCAGACTCCTCTTCTTCTTCTCTATCGGATTCCTCCTCTTCTTCTTCTCCTCTGTCAGACTCGTCTTTTCCTGAGATCAAACAGATCTTTATTAGGCTACCCTTGATTTTCACTTCTAACCAAACAGGAGACTGAAACCAGATTTAAAGCCAACAATCAGTTTGAACTCAGTTTAATTCAGTTACGACTCATTCAAATGAACCCAAACAGGTTTGATCATGAAGTTAAAAGTCAGGAAAAGAGTGAGTGCAGACCGCTAACATCAAAAAATAAAATCTGAACTAATAGCAGGCACTGAACGAGATAGGTTAAATATAAAGTAGAAGTTAGAGGGGACATGTTCTCAGCTCGATTAATGTTATTTCACTTTATCAGCATGACGTAGATCAGCTTATCTGCTAATTGGAAGGTTGTTGGTTCGATCCCTGGCTTTTTCGAACCAACAACCTTTGGCAAAATACTGAATCCCAAGTTGCTCCTGATGCTTCCAGTGTTTGTATTAATGTGTGAGACATGTTGTTGAAAGTGCTTTGAGTACTCAGATTACATATTTCTGATCTATTTAAGAACCAGTCCTAAGTTATAGTAACTAATAACTTTATGAACTTAAGGAATATGTCAATTTTGCTTCTGAATGAAAAAGAAATTCTGCTTTTAGTTTTACTTGATTTAGTTCTGAAACACTGGGAGACGTCTGAGTCACCAGTTAGCATCCGACATGCATTTCATACATCCTGAATCGGGGCTGGACTGGTATCGTAGCACACTAGCCTTTGACCAGTGGGCTGACACACTCGTGGGCCGATTGGTGGATGTTATTTTTTTTTCTTTGTCATAATCATACACGCTACAGTCTGGCCTGAAAGCCTGCTGCGCATTGGCCCTACAAGCACCGACAGTAGCCTATTGATTCCTTTTTGATTACTGACACTGGATTGCCCAATCAAATTTCTGAACGTGACCGGTCACCCTACCTTCCCTGTAGAGCGGTGCACCTTGTAGAACAGAGACTAGTGTTGAAGAAGTGTTTGATACAGATGGACAAAGAAAAAAAAAGATGGAGCTGAAAAGCTAAGAGAGAAAATGAAACTAAATGATGTAAAAGCATCAAATTAACCGACATGTTTGCAGCTGCACCGTCAACAGCAGTACCAACAACAAACAAAAGCCCTCACATTCACAAGAGGCTGCTGTAGCAAGCATTAGCCATGAACCATGCACCAACCTGATTAAAACTTTAACTCTATATCAATAATCAAATAAAATGAAACATGTGTATGCACAATACACATACACACAAAAATACATATTAGTGATGATGGTGGGCCTCCAGAGACCAGTCCAGCCCTGTCCTGATGAAATATGAAAAACCTCCAAAAAATTCATAAATGTTACCCAAAGACGGTGTGAATCAGTAGAGACTGTTTTAGGGGTAAAAAAAAAGGGAATATTATCACCAAAAAAAAGGCATAACACAACATGTCCAGGCACTAAGGCGTGGTTTGGAAGAGTAAAGCAAGGCCTGGATTTCCCTGGGATAATGACATTAAACAGATACCAACATCTTCTTCAGTGATACAAAGATGCCAACAGAGCCATTATGGCTTCACCACCACAGGTGTGCAACACTAAGGACGGGCATTTTCTGAAGTCTGTGCAGGAAATGGTGAGGGCGTGACCCCAGACACACACAGCTCTCCAACAGGCTGATGAACCATTTTTCTAACCATAACAGTGCAGATCTGTAAGAACTCACACATTAAAACAGAACACATACACTGACGCCACAGTACTTTCAAAAAGCATCACTGATGAAAGACAACAACTGTAGATGGACTCGAGACACTCAGTGACCCCGACTATAAAAACTATGAGAAGCCTGAGTCTTTATGAAGATTAGGGAAACTGGTGGCCTTAAATCCAGTGTGGCTTGGTTTGCATTTCACTGAAACACTGGAGAAGAATTTAATGTCTGTATTCTTCATCGGCTGAAATTCACTCAGGATATCACAATCATGACCACCTAAGTGAAACACTTGCTGATTGGGATTATGCAGGAGTTTCAAAAGCTATGGAGACGTACCAGGCTGTTAACTGTGTGTAATTTACCTTACTGCCAGGTGTGAGGTGTATATGTTTGTGACTAAATGATCAGTTTCTGAATGTGTGAGTTCATCAAAGGGAATATATATATATA
>NW_005187758.1:383873-386115 GCF_000239375.1 Pundamilia nyererei | reverse complement strand
CACACACACACACACACACCTTTGTCCTGCAGCAGTGAGCTGGGTATGTCAGTGATGTGTTTGTTTGGATGTGAGCAGCAGCTCTGATGCCTCTCTGAGGTGATCAGTGTGTGAGTTGCACGACTGCTGGAAACAGGTTATCACAGTAACTCAGTCCAGCGGTCAGCGATGACCTTCAGCCTCTGCTAACAGGCTAAGCTAAGTCCAGCCACAAAACAGCTGCTGTGCTTCGGCTGCTCGTTTCCTCTTAGTCGGGTCAAACTGTCAGGAGGCACCGAGGAAAGAAGCACCGCGAAAGAGATAAGGAGCCGAACTGAAGCCACACCGGATCCAGACTAACGTCAGCTCGGTTACCTTTAGAAGACCCCAGACCATAAACCGAGACCAGCTCCATGATGAAGCTCCAGCACTTTCCCCGGTGTTCAGCTCAGACCCGCCGGGATGAAGTGTGTCTCAAAGCGGCGGAGACGAGCGGGCAGACTGCGTGTGTGTGCTTGAAGGGCCTGCAGTCTATGGCGGACACACAGCTGCAGGAATCTCGGACACTTTCCAGGATCCTTCAGCCTAACAGGAAGTCACAGAAACACTCACATCCGGTTACAGCTGATTCCAGTACTGCGCACAATTCAGCCAGTACAGCAGGCAGCCTCTACCTGTCCGAAGGTTCAAGACATAAATCAAACGAGCTGACGGTGAAAAATATAATAACTTTATTTATTTATGATAGCGGGTTATGAGTACTTCATATATATACACTTATATATATATACATATTAAAAACGAGGAAAAAACTGTCAAAGTTTTCGAGATTAAATTTGGAAGGATAAAGCCAGAGACTGGGCTCGCCTTACCTTTTCATAATTGTATAGTGGTGTTTATGGCGAGCGAATGAACGAACGAATGAATGAATGAATCAATAAGGGGCTGGGGCAGGAGGTGGAGGTAAAATTCCGAAGAAAACCTCGAAATTTTCCATAAGGTGAAAAGTGACGCTACTTCACTTTATGTTGCGTTTGAATGAAATCGATCCCACACATGTAATAGCATGCATGCAGTTATAACTGTGCTCTCATGCAGTGTCGCCAGCACGCAGGGACCTCCATGGCACTGAAGATGATAACAGAGTGATTAGAGATTTCTTATTTACTTCAGTCTGTGTGAATTTCTCCCCACCTTAACCCTGAAAACTGAACGAATGGTAACTGGACACAGAGATTTATTTATTTGTTGTTAATTGTGAGTTGTTTTTCCTTCTTCCGTGAATATTTTAATAGAAAGTTTGTGTTTCTTCTCATTTCACCTCAGTGTACTAGCCTGTACTTGAAGGTAAAGGGGTGAACTGTTTATAATAAATCCAGTCGTCCACTAGATGGAGACAAATACACATAGACAAATGCGGACTCTGGTTTAGTGAGTGCACAGGGTGGCCATTTATATGGATACAGCGTAATAACATGGGAATGGTTGGTGATATTAAAGTCCTGTTTGTGGCACATTAGTATATGTGAGGGGGCAAACTCCTCAAGATGGGTGGTGACCATGGTGACCATTTAGAAGTCGGCCATCTTGGATACAACTTTTGTTTTGTCAATAGGAAGAGGGCCATGTGACAGATCAAACTGATTGGTAATGTCAGAAGAAAAACAATGGTGTGCTTGGTGTCAACGTAACTTTGTGGCCATTTATACGACAGGGGAATAGTTTTGTATTATCTCTGGTTTTCACATCACATCTTTGTGATTGTTTCTGTCTGACTGATGCTCTGGTTGGCGCAAATCCACATTTACGAGACTGGAGATCTGTCCTGTGCACCTAAACGGGCTCCACTTCATCCTGGGGATTACATCGATACACCCATCAGGAGGTGTTTAGAACCCCTGAGGAGGACAGTGTTTGCAGAGAAGCAAGCCCAGATGCTGCATGTGCACAGAAACATCTGTGTTATAACAGGACCGGACTTTTTTAAATTAAACAAACTATCTGCATGTCTGTGAGCGACACGAAGGCTCTTGTTTTCTCTCTGAGAAGATGTCCTGTTGCTGCAGAAAACTTTCAACCTTTTTTTTTCACCTTATTGAGTATAAAATAAATCGATTTCAAGATTCTTACAAACACTTAAACCTCTTAAACCTGATTTAAAGTATGATATCTATCTATCTATCTATCTATCTATCTATCTATCTATCTATCTATCTATCTATCTATCTATCTATCTATCTATCTATCTATCTATCTATCTATC
>NW_005187758.1:374027-383755 GCF_000239375.1 Pundamilia nyererei | reverse complement strand
ATCCTTTCACCCAAAGAGGGCGCTGTAGTTTAATATTTAGCCAAACAGGAGGCATCTCCTCACCTGTATTCACGTCACTGCAGTACAAAAAACAACAAGAACCCTGGTTCCTGGTTCCAATCAAACACAAACTGAAGCCTAAAAGTGAAAGAAACGACAGCAGGTCAGGCGTCTGGAGCTGTGGGAGTCAAACCTGTGACCTGCAGCCTTGGACTCCTGTGATTGGTCCTCTGCTCAGAGCTTTTTCTGTGTTTCTGAAACCAGTGAAATATAATCTGTAAAAGAAGTGAAAAGTTGTTCGCAGTGAGAACTGATCAGTGACGCTCGAGGACTTTTACAGAGAGTTAAGCGGAGATTCATTTTCCTGTCTGAAGAACTGCAAAAATGTGGCGTCTATAGTTCTGGTGTAAATGTAGAAAGGGTGCTGGATTCGTTTCTTGTCTCCTTCACCACAGTGTTATATTATATTAATATCACAGCTGCAGATGTTTACGGCCGACCTTATTTTAAATACTTCGTGCTCACTTTCATCTCTAGTGAAACATGATTAAATGTAAAATATGCGTGCAGCGCTACTGTCCTGTGAGGAGCACGCATCTCTTACTAACTGCTGTGATGACAGTAAGTGATAACACACACCAGGGGGAGACTGTGATACGCTTCACACTGTGGGCTTGCTGCTAACAGGCGGCATGCTGGGAAATAATGGATCCTGCTGAGAAGTGGACTCAAAGTTATCGGATTGGGGGAAAAAAATCGCAAATAAATAAATAAATGTTGGACTGTTATCATGAAGCGAGGATGTGACTCAATCATCTTCATTTTGCTGATTAAAGTTGATGTTTTTTGGAGTTTCTATTCATTTATCGTTATATTGTTTTTAGATTATTTATGTTTATTCTGTTGCTACAATTTTTTGTCTTTATTATTAATTTCTCTTTTTGCTTAAATGAAACATTTTTGTTGTTCTTTCTTTCCCCTGCTTTTACTGTTAGCAGAGATCAACTTCCAGAACATGTTTAAAAATATTATAAATTACATTGAAAACATTAAGTTGTGTTCTTTGGTTGTTACTGTTGTAAAATATTTAGTTTCAATCTACTTTTCAAAATCCCTCAGTGATAGTTTTACTGCTTAGTTTTTATAATGTCAGTGGTTTTGTGCAGGGAAACGTTTTGGATGTTTAGAGCAGATATTACAAGTATAAAATTATGAACAACAGTCTCCTCAGGCCAGTTGTGCTGACAAACTTAACCTTAACGTTAGTTTTATAAGGACAATACTGAGTTCTTGTTGTTAGTTTTACTTTGCTGTAATAACCTTGTTGGATCATTGAATGAAACAGCTACATGCAGCCATGATTTTATGATCTCGCTTCAATCTCTCACAGCAGACAAGGAAAAACCTACAATCCAAATCCAATCCAACTCGTGCATTCTGGGCAGTGTAGTCACACATGTGTGTTTGAAACGGTCGTGTTTAACTTTAAATCCTTGATTTTAGTGTGTTGTGATCATGCTTTAGAGATGCTGTCTTTAGAGTTCGAGTCTTGTGGGTGTGTGATGTGTTTCCTTGTGTTTGTGTGGCTGAGAGCAGCTTTACAGTGAATCCACACAGGAATACGCGAGCAGTGATGAGCTGACCAGTGACTGTGGATTATTAACGCAATTCAGCGACTTGTGTATAATAAGAATTAGAGACGCTGAAATAAACTTTGCTTAACTTCACAGTGAGTGATTGAGAAGATAACAGTTGGACTGAAGGATACTGCTGATTGAGACAGGACTTTGCAGCAAATACATTAAAGGGACAGCCAACATCAATGCGAGCTACCACCTCCAAATCTAAGGCCAAAGTTCTCAGTCAAAAAACAGTGGAGTGCCCAGTCCAGGTTGGGAAGGAGTTAAATCTTTTTGTGAGTGAAGGAAAGAGCTGGAGATTTTCAGGTGGACTGGTGTGACATAGACAATAATGAGGGCGCTGTAACGCTGTGGTGATGAGAGAGCTGTGTGACAGTGATACTGTGGAATTATGGATCGATCTATGTTCCTATCCTCACCTTCCCAACGTGGAGATGGCAGGGGAGGAGGAGAGCTGGGCATCTCTGCCTAGGCCCAACCCCCCGTGACCCAGAACTGCAGGAATGGATCAATCGATGTCAATACACTGCAGTGACTGACAAGCTGTGATCATAATGCCAGGATTTACTAAATAAATGAGATAAAACCAGAGTTCCTGTAAATGATCCGGTGTATGGAGCACAAAAGCAGGCTCTCTCTCCTAACACAAAATGTAAACTCTATACTTGCAGGTTTGGCAGGTTTAACAGATCACCAGGACCGAGACTCCTGGGAAGTGTTGATGTTCAAGGTAGTCATTGTTGATAAATGTTGATAAAGTTGGTCTATGGGTCACAAGAAATGAAACATAAAGTGTGTAGGACTGAAACTATGTTTGGCTTTTTTATTTGGGCAGCACAGGCAGAATTCTATTTTATAAGGAAACATGTTTTTTTACTGTGCATAAGACAATGGAAGTCATGGACTCTGACTTCATGTTGTGAATGATTAATATAAATTTCTGTAAAGTGTGCGGTGTTTGGGGCACATGTATGTAAAAAAGTCTTTATCGTAATATTTTTTATTTCATTTTTTAGCATAAAGTATATTTAAGTTAGAATTACACAGCACACTTCTAGTGCTACACATCATGAACTGTCAGGTGTACAGAGGTCTGATAAACTGCATTAATACATCTTAGCCGTTACTCTCATGCGTGGACTTTCTGCGTGTCTCTGCTTACAAAAGTGCGCGTGCCCTCGGCCACCACAGAGCGAGACAAACGGGAATTGGGGCGTAACCTCGCGATAATCCACTCCCTCTCTATCTCCCCTTTCCCAACTCTCTCCCTCTCTCTCTCAGTGCTTGGGGGCAATCAAGCGGCGGGGATGATGGGAGTCCGGCCGGTCAGCCCTGCCAGCCTACCGACGCACCTAAACGCAGCCCAGCACTCCGCTGTGACGGTTCAACTTCTCTGTGTTCCTCCTCCCAGAATCTACCCAGAGAAACAGTAAAACCAGCAGCTGGAGCCCACGCGGGACTTTATTGGAAGCGCGCGCTCCTTTGCTTTTTAATGATCACACCTGAAAAGGATAAAATTCTTTTTCTGTTTTTAAAATCTGCTTTCGTGATTCGGACCAGGGCTCCTTTCAGGATTAAAGGGGAGCAGATGAAGAGCTAAAGCCGCTCCAGGAGAATTAAGAAGTTGGGGAGATGCTGGAGGAAGCGGAGCAGGCGGAGTGAGGGAGCCCGGTGCGCACTTTCTCCTCCCCGGCTGGACTGAAGCGCTACAGTCCGCTCCTCTTTGCGCTGCTGGAGGCGCGCGCAGGGGACACTTGCTCATTCATCTCAGCTACATCATCACTTTCCCTGGATTAACAAAACAAGCGAAGAAGAGCTCAGAGATTTCACTCCACGCACTCCGCGGAGTTTTCCTGTGTGGATGGGGTTCGAGCGGCGCGGCGGGGATGGTGTGAAATAAAGCAGCAGTTTTTTAAACGCAGGAGTTTCACATGTGAGTATCTCCTTTTCTTCTTAAAGCTCGGGGATGTTCCTGAACGATTGAACTCTGACCTTTCCCGCTGATCCTGGCGTTTCCAAACACCTGCGACACGCCGCGCGGCGCGCTCCTGATATCAGCCGTTTATTTGCCCCGTGAGCGCGTTCACGAAGCAACTTTAATCAGACCGGAGAGTGTTCGGGTGCGTTTGGAGGGCCCAACTCGTTAAAACGTCCCAGCCTCTTAATTTATTTACTCCCCTGCAAATAATGACCCACGCGCGCGTTCCTGGAGTTTAAAGGTAATTGAATTTCCCCACCTGCCTCAAAACTCCCGTTTGCACCCATTTCCACGCAAATTTGTTTTTTTTTTATGACGCAGGCGGAGGTCAGCCCCGAAAACTCGCAGTTTTCAGTAGATGTCAGAGCGCTTCACCCTCCTTCACTTCCCCTTCTGCTCCGCTGCTTTGAGCCACTTTCGCCCTCCAGAGACTCCGCTCCCCCTGTTCCTATGCAACCCCGCTCCTTCCCGGCCGTGCCGAGCCGAGCACACCCGTGCCACCACTTTCCATTAATTAAGCGGCTTTGTTTATGTGAGAGGAGGCTCATTTGGGGCCGTGCTGGTGGCTGCTGGTTGTCATATTTACGTCTTTGTGATATTCCAATAACACCGCTGAGACGCGAAGTGCGTCAGTCTGACCTTTCTGCCACTTTTTCCTCCAAGAATCTTTCTGTTGTGAAACGCAGAAAAGAATCCCGCAGATATGAGGACTTGTTAGAGGATGTACGTGTCTGGTACATGTATTTGATGTCCTCGATGGTCACACCGGACTTTCTTATATCGCTGTAATATTTAAATGGCATTGGAGGTGTGTGTTTGGCGCTGAGTAATGAGTTTACAGACGGAAATGGCGACAGAAGTGTTGTCTATTCATTTTATTTTAATGGAGCCGTTGATTTGCTACACGCTCATAGAGAGAAACACTGCTACAGTCAAAGTCATTTTCTGTCCCTACAGGTACAGTCACCATAAATGTCCCCTGCAGAGCTCATTATTAGTCCTCCGGGCCTGAAAAGGTGCGCAGTTGTATATTTGCACCGTTTATTCCAAGATTTTCAGGAGAGCGTTTTTGCTCAAAATTGCTGCTCAAATATTAACTTCAGTCTTCAATTTGTTTATTTGGGATTTTCTTTAATAATCTGACATGCCTCATTCGGTGTCTGTACAGAGGTTTGTAAGGTTGCCTCACAGTGAGAAAGTTCTGGGTTTGAGCCTTCGTGGGCGATTTGTTCTCTCTGTATCTCCATGTGAGAACTCAAAGGTGTTCTCCAGAGGTTTAGAGCAGCACTGGTTCTTCTAGATGTATTCTGACAAGTTCATCCTGTACCTGTCTTGCATATCAGAAAAGAAACAAGGTTTAAGTTTCTTTTCATCATTGCACTATGAGAAATTTGTTTTACAGCAACAATTCCCATTATAACAAGAAATACAACAGAAACTAATTACAGGAAATGGAAGAATTTCTACCAAGTAAGCAAAAAGAGCAAACGTGCTAGAGTAGAGACAGAAATACAAGCAAAGTCCTGTTTTCTATTAAGCATATTAATAACACTCAGAAGAAACGAGACATGGAGGGTTTCAGTCCTCCAAACAGCTGAGGGTAAAAACTCAAACTGTCCAGCAGTCGGTGGTTCAGACCAGCTCTGACTCTCTGTTCTTACAAATCCTTCAGTTTTAACTGCTTATTTATTAAAAGCTTTTATTGTTTATTTGGGGTGGGATTTCTCCATTCTCCCCACACAGCCAAACACAATCTGCTGATTCTCTCCTGGCTCTAAGGACTCAAAAACATGAAATCGGGTGCTTGTTACATGTACAAGATTCAAACTTGTAATTTGAACTAAATAATTTCATCTTTCTATGGTGAACGTAATTAAATCATGTAGCATCTGCATGAACTTCAGCAACTTAATTTGTTCTTGTTGAGATGACCTGATACAATCTAGTAAGAGCGGTTATTTGCTGCACTCACGCAATTCACAAGATCACATTAGATGTCAAACTGCAGGAAAATCGCTGGAGTTTTAAGAGGCAGACAGCTACACCCACACCACGTGTATGCTATCACTATTTATTGTGGTTTAACCTGTCAAGGACAAAAACGTACAGAGAAGTCTGCATCAAGCCTTGAAATCACAGCTTTCCTAGTTTTAAGCCTGGAGTGACAGCTTGGTGGTGTGATGGTTGGTGCTGGTGCCTCACAGCAAGAAGGGCCTGGGTTCAAATCCACAATCCAATCTAGAGTTATTGGTGATTCTAAACTACCCATGAATGCAAATGGTTGTCTGTCTCTATGAAATCATCAACCCCCACATTGGTTCATTAAGCAAGACTAGCAGTAATGGCCTTGATTAACAAAGTTGTTCAAACAACAAGATTTCATTGTGTTTTCCTGAAGTTTTTAACTTGTGCAGAATGAATGAAAACAAAATTCTGATTACATTAAACCACTAAATGCCAAACGTGTTGGTTTGACATGGTCAAAAATGGGTTATTATACTTGGTTAAATCACGTGGAAAAAGGTGACACGATTAAATTGTGTTCATCCAACAACAGATTTTTTTGAGTGAGTGCAGACATGAGAAAAAGTGTTGAGCTGTCAGACTAGAAATGACTGGGTCATAAATTAATGTGGACCTGGTTTTGCACCTTTTTAACCTCCTGACATCCACCTGGTCACCATAAACCCCCCCTGAGGGCAAGGTTAGGGTTAGGTTGCATTTTAGCCACATGCTACACATGCATAGTTTCAGAAACTGGAAACAGTGGTGTCAAATTCAGTTCCAGGTCCGGGTGGCAGAGAAAAGTGCAGGGCCGCATAATTCCGCTTAATAAATTGATTTCAAAATGTCTGCATAAGACGCAACATCCTCAACCGGCCCACAGGAAAAAAACAGCGAGCGATGAGCTGCGAAAGGAGCCGAACGATGGCTGTTTTGGAAGTTTGACTAATGACAGAAAAGTAAAAGATGGTAGTTTGTGCAGTTTGGCTGTAAGCTTTAGCTTTCTTTCTTTCAAGTTTTCAAAGTCTCTGAGTAATTGTGGTCGTGGTATTGACCATAATTGCAGCTATGATTTGTGCCCTGACTGAGCTGTTCTGCTTTCATAGAAGCTTTTTAGAGAAATGTTGGTAAACCAGTGCCTGAGAAACACTGATACAGCAAATGAAAATGCACCGATGGCTTTTTTGCGCTGCTGTGTGTGTGTGTGTGTGTGTGTGTGTGTGTTGCACTAACTGATCTACAGTCTCACACCTGCTTTGAGTTACCGTGGGAACCACTGTGGAAACCGCTGCATAAAGCTGACAAACAGATGCACCTTTAAAGATACAATAAATGTTTCTGACTTCTAGAAGCAGATTTGAAATCACCTCACGGTGCTGCTGAACACGTGCACCAGGTGTCGGTAACGGTTTAGTTTGCGCAAAGGTTCGAGGTTTTTTTTTTCTCCTGAAAGGAACAAACGCAGCAACATTTAGAGCTGCAGTGTGTTAATTCAATTCACAAACTTTGACCTTCCACCTTCTGGATGAATCCCTCTCCGTCACAAACACCACCTGGCTGACTCGGATTATAATTCGCAGGTCAGCGGCGTGCAGTGTGACTGTTGTCGCCTGGTGATAAAATCTCATATAACTCACCTGATAAAGACATGAATGGGTTTATCATCACATGATTTATGTGCAGATTCATAAAATTAAAGAAGTGAAGTTAGTTTTATAACGTGAAAGCATGAGAATCAACAGTTTTATCTAGTTAACAGGAAGCGAGTTTAAATTATTAAAAGAATTATTATAAATGATTTGTAATCAACCAATTAACCATTTAGCTTATAAGAAATAAAAAAGGCTAAAAATGTTGTTTCACTTCTTTTATTTTCTTCAACCACAAAGTTCAGAAACACAACTATATATTTGAGATATATTACTGCAGATACTTTCTCCACAATTTTCCATCAAAAAGTCTCAAATGGTGAACAGTAACAATATTTTTAATACTTTAATTGGATGAGTAAATAGATTAGAGCAGCAGTCCCCAACTTTTTTATGCGCCACGGACCGGTTTATGCCCACCAATATTTTCACGGCCTTTAAGGTGTCGCGGATAAATACAACAAAATAAAACTAGTACCGGTACCGATAAAAGAAGATTTATTCATAACACACGTGAAAAGACCCAGGAAAACCGAGTTAATGATAAAAACGATAACAAAATAACGCTGAAAACCGATAAAAACCCTGAAAACCAAACATTTCACACCTGAGCCTCAGCTCTCGCGGCCCGGTACCAAACGACTCACGGACCAGTCCGAGGCCCGGGGGTTGGGGACCGCTGGATTGGAAGAAAAATGGCAGGTAATTAGCCAGAGTGCTATTTTAACCTCACATCAGGTCTCCTCTCCACTCCACCCCCCACCTCTGCGATGTGTCCTTGAGCGGGACGGCAGATGAAAGACTTGCAGCCTAAACGTGTTAACAAAGAACCAGGACCAGCTTTTGGACCACATAAACTAAACTCCCCGGCAGCTTTATCTTAATGGATCTCATTCAGCTCCAGCTGTGTGCAAACAAACTTTTTTTGTGATAAACTGAAGCACCTTTACTCCATTCCTGAATTCATCCACCCATTCCCATCTGCATATCTAATTCAGGGTGTGATGGGGCGAGAGGCAGGGTACAGCTACGGTTAATTTAGCATCACTAACTAATCTAACATGCGTGTCTTGTGAGAGGAATCCAGAGTACCTGGAGAGAACCTACACAGGTACCGGGATATTATGTAAACTGCACACAGAACGGCCGCAGGCAGCAATCTCTCACTGCCACCTTCTAACCTCCCTGCATGGGTATGAAATAGTGCTGTTGTAGGTGTGAGGCTGGAGGTGCACAGGTGAGGTGTCTCTTGGTCGTTTGCTTCGGCTCTGCCGCTCTCAGCTTCAGATGTCCTGGTGTGTGCAGAGCTGCTTGGGCCTCTCAGTGCCTGGGGGAAGCTGCAGGCTTGCTGCTTCTGATACCTTATGGTCAAAAACACTGTTTCCTTTTTCATTTACATTAGACTTAAAACTCACGAGAATCTGCTGAAAAAGACAGGCAAGTCAAAGAAAATGAGAAGCTGCAAAGAAGAAGATTTGTTGGTGGAACAAACGCTGATGGAAGGTCAGAAAAGAATCCTCAGACTGAGAAGCTTCCGGTGGCACTGAAGATGCAGTTTCAGTGTCGCTTGGATTGCTTCAAAATATGTGAGAAAATAAATAAATAATCTGCAGTCCTGTGATCCCATTGCCTTCTGGATTCTGGATGGAGTGACGGTTACAGACAGAAGAGGCCATCAGGGGTTATTATACGCTTTACTGGAGCGTTAGGACGGCACCAGTTAGAGTGCTCGCAGAGAGTCTCTGGTCGTGATGTATTCAGCTCCACTCGCTTCTTCATCATGTTTTAGTTCCTGTTTACTGAACAGGATGTCTCAAAGCAACTGGCTTCTGAAGTCGATCCAGGAACGTCTGGGCACTAAGATTAATGAAGATATTTCTGTAAACGACGGCCGTTAGCTGAGAAAAAAATAAAATAAAATAAAATAAAAGCGGTGTAGCTTTTTTTTTTTTTTTTTGGAAAGAGCAGCAATATTAAAAAGAAATCTCAACACCTGACAGCCAAGAGTGTGAAACACTTGTTTGGGCTTCAGTGTGCAGAATGATGTGTGCAGCCGGTAAAGGAGTTTCAAACTAATCTGAAAGGCAAGCCTCTCGTAACGGGCAGTTTAGACCAGCATGAAGAGGAAACCTGTAATGTGCAAACATGAGAACAGACTGTCAGCGATACAGGGCAGGCCCTGCAGATAAAGTTTGAAGTGAAAATAAGAACCTTTATTTTTATAGCACTTATAAAAAAAATCAGTGTTTTACAAAAACTCACGTAACAGTTTCTAACAATGAATCATCGAACCGATATCAGTTTACAAAGGGTCGTACTTTATAAAATATGATGGATTATTTATAAAAATTAAAATGTAGAGGGATACTACAGGGAGTGCAGAATTATCAGGCAAATGAGTATTTTGTCCACATCATCCTCTTCATGCATGTTGTCTTACTCCAAGCTGTATAGGCT
>NW_005187758.1:371516-372595 GCF_000239375.1 Pundamilia nyererei | reverse complement strand
ATTATTCCTCAAAAATACAACTTGCCTAATAATTCTGCACTCCCTGTATGTTAATATACTTATTTTTAAGGATTCTCACCAGACAAGTGAAGATTTTAATGAAAAACAGCACAAAGGTCTGCTTTATGTAAATGTTAACGTTTAAAGAGTTAAATCATTTAAATATTTGCTGTGTGGCTGGTTTCAGTCAGGCTGTGTGGAGGAGGAGAAAGTTTCACATCCTAGAAATGATTATTTCTTGTCTGGAAATTGTGACTTTGTGGAGAATCAGTTGTATAGACCCAGATGGAGATTAATGTTTGCCGGTTCTTGTGCCACATTCGGTCTTACTTGACAGTTTGTCTCATTCAGACATAGGTCCAGCTTACCTGGACCAGATGTCAGTCATGTCATGGTTTCTGGGCCACATCTGGCTAACTCCACACTGGCTGGCACACCCAAAGTCTTATTTAAGGTCTTATTGGTATAAAATAGGATATATTTGATAAACAGATGAAGCAACTCAATATCAGGAGCTCAGTTCATGAAGAAATGTGAGACTGGCCTATGCTCACCGTAATACCTGCAGATGGCACACATCTCCAGCTGTTTCCAGCTGTTGAATCAACGCCCCTGATATTCTTATGTAGAAGCCTCTCAGTGTGGTAAAGCTGACAGAAATTTAAATTCCCAACAGTTTTCTTAGACTTTCACAGGACTTTAGATCTACTTTGTAGACAGAAGCCCCAAAATTCACAAACTAAATATAGAATGACAAAAAGATGTTGAATAACCGATAAATGGCTTTTACTGCTATTTAAACATTCAGCATTTACTGTTGAATAAAATCATAATGAATAATTATTAGTTAAAAATTATTACTATGGTTAGAATTGACTTCTATTAATGAAAAAAAAAACCTTGACTGTAAAAACTTAATAACTTGTGATACAAATTGTGATTTTATTTTGAAACAATGAAATATGTTGATTTATCAATAATGATGGGAGCTGAAGTCATGTTTGTGACGGTTGAGATAAAAAAAAGATTTGTAAGATGATACGAATGTTGTTTATCGCAGAAGTGTGTGCTGAACAAAA
>NW_005187758.1:368229-370846 GCF_000239375.1 Pundamilia nyererei | reverse complement strand
TAAGCAAATGCTTCAGCCAATACCTTTTGATTAGCCTTGTCTCATGCTTTCTTTCTTTATGGTAGATTTTTGTTCTGTTTTCACTGTTTGTTTGTTTGTTTGTTTGTTTGTTTGTTTTTTCACTGTTTTCACTGAGATTTGAATTTGAATGCTAATCAATAAAATCAAAATCAAATCAAATCAAAGCTTGGAAATGACAGCGTATCAACAGGAAATGCATCCACTGAAAGAATAAAGAAATACCTCAGTAAAAAGCTCAGATGTTATTGTAGCAAAATATTACTCTGTTATGTCATAAAAACTGCAATGAAAGCGCCACTTCAACAATCACTGTCCTTGCATATTCATATATTTTGCCAGGTGTGGTGTGGTGAGGGTGTGGCCTGTGTGCAGGTGCAGTTACAGGTGTAGGGGACCTTTAGAGAGCAGCGGTCAGTTTGCCTCGTCATGGTTGCAGCTCCTCCTCAAACAGCCTGTAGCTGCTGTGTCAACACCTCGCCGCCGCTCTGCTGCGGCCCACAACAGGTGTTCGAGTGCTGCACCGCCTGCCTCGCATGCATCACGTGTGTGTTTTTGTGTGTGTGTCTGTGCCTACATGGGTCCGTTCATGTCTGAACCCGTATTTGGTGCGTTTGTGTGTGTCCGGATGCCTCTCGGTGTGTTTCTGTGTGCGCGTGGTTGAAAAGCCCCACACGGCGTTGTGCTGTTTGTTCAGTGTTGGAGCAGCAGGCCTGACCTTTGCTGAGCAGGAGCTAAGACAACATGAGCTGCTGTTAGCCGGACGAGCTGCACTGCGGCTCTCTGACATCAGTCCTCAGGTTGGAACCAGCTTCCTGCTTATTACCTCTTACCTTTGTGCAGAAAAGGCACTACGGGAAACCCGAGAGCATCTCTATAGCTTTTATGGTCAAGCTTAGAAACCCACAGTCCACCTCTGAGCATTTGCTTAGCATTCATTTCCTTTGTTGTCTTCCTGCCGTTTGTTTTCATGGCCATTAACTCCCATGAAAGACGTAAATGTTCATGTCGTACCCTCTAAACAAAGCATGAAATGGTCTGGAACGCAAACCACAACTTGTGGTTCCTGGCGCTGCCGGCTGATTTCAGCGAAACAAACTTTTCTGAGAATCCAAACTCAGAACGATCACCTGCGCTCCAAAGAAATGACATTTGAACTTGCTTTTCATTTGGTCATATAAAAGCTTTAGGAGTTACACAAGTATTCACGGCAGGTCCATCTCAGTGTAGCAAATGCACTTTAAAAAGTTTTGCAAACTTTATATTCAAATGTAAAAATGTAGGAAGTGAAGACAGATTTAAACACATCAGTTATCTAAACATCTAAGAAGCTCATAAACACTGATTATTACCCATACCCAGCACACAGTTTGTTCATAGCTCATCCATAAAGCTCTATAGTTTATTATCAGCTGGTCACATATGAGCTCCTCTCATTGGTAGTTGCTTCAAACAGTTACCTAGACGTTTATCCCACAGTCTCTGGCTGCCTCGTCTCCATCAGCACATTGCACAATCTGCTTTCCAGAAGGAAACAAAGTCTAAACATAACTGAAGTAACGATCATGACACCGTTAAGCATTTTAATGTCAACAACAACAATAAAAGTGCACTCCTGCATCTCTACAGCATTTTCTAATCTGCTGAAGGACCTCTACAGTCTTTTAAAGGCCTTTTTGTCACCACTGCCAACAGTTAGGAGCTCTCTGAATAACTTTCTTCATTATCAGGAAGTTAGTCATACCTTTAAGCAGAAAATTGTCAAAAGAAAAACACATTCTTCTGAGTCTTAAGAGTCGTTCTTAAAGCTACTGTTAGCTGCTGGTGCTCTAGATTGTATTTATTGTGATTAACTGTTTGTCACCACTTGTTGAGCTGCCTGGATTTCACTGCGTTTCCTCCAGCAGATCACCTGAGTCCCTGGTTCAGACCGAAGGCGGTGACTCAGCGGCACAGCAGCTCCGTGAGGAGGCTGAGTCAGGATGGACAGATCTGTTGCTTTAATCTCAGTGATCCTCTCTCCCAGAGAGCGCAGAGCTGACAGTTTAATTATCTGTAATTTCTCTGTTAAAGCAGCTTGCAGAGAAAGACTCTTAAAAGTGACGCCTTCTCTCCGTCCTTCAACAATTTTACTGCCCAAATCAGCAGAGCTTGTTTTTTTCAGATTAATGGATGCTCATATTGAATGAAATACACGCTCACTTGGCAGTTTATAGCACCTAGCTGAAACCAGCGCAGTCCAATCAAACGGCCCTGCAGTAAATCATGTTTCAGAGCTTTTAAAATTTAGTTCAATTCATCTTTGGGGCCATTATGGTCTGTGGTGCCGTTCAGCTGAACTGCATTATAAATAGAGGCGTGTCTTTTATTTGGATTGAATGGGATGATTGAAATAATAGCAACAGCACTACATATGCAGCCCATAAAAGTAACACTTTATAAAAGCAGTTCCAACAAACACTGAGCATTATAAGCTTCACGTAGGAGGATTTACTGCAACTGTATCACCTTCACGCACTCTGATGCATTAGTGGACATAAAATGAGTCTAATCAAGTTTTTCCAAATTAAAGTTAATTGTTAAACACACACACACACAC
>NW_005187758.1:356628-368143 GCF_000239375.1 Pundamilia nyererei | reverse complement strand
ATATATATATATATATATATATTACTTTTCAATCCCAGCAGGATACTTTCAAAGAAATACAAAGTGACATGGCAATATTCACTGTGATAACACGATGTGTCCTAATCAAAATGTGTTAAGAATCAGAGATGATCTATAGCAGAAGGATGTTTGAAAGCCTTAGTGTTAGACCTTTAGGGTGTTTTTTGGATCCTGAAATGAAAATATTTAGAAGAGCTGGTGCACAGGCTTCTTGAATTGCATTGCAGCCATATTATTGGTCAGATGATTACATTAAAAATGCTCCCAAAAGCTACAACAGCACAAAAATGGTCCAGAGGTCCAGTTTGGAGACCGTTAGCTGAGGTCTAGCAGGCAGCTAGCAGACTGTATTAGCATAAACCTGTCAGTAGGGTTGTCAACAATGCGATACTAATCGATACTAAAAATGACTTCTGGGTTACAAACTCGTCTTATTTGCAACAGTATTGATACCAACAGTGCATTCCTCTCTTCTATAATGTGTGTGTTATAAAAACATCCCTGTCCCTGTAAAGTTGCACAGGTCAGGTGAAACTATCCAAAGAGGCCAAAACAGTTTTTGCATCAGGCTGTAAGCGTGTTTATTTTTGCTGTAAAGTTGGACATTTGAACATGGGAGTCTATGGGGACTGACTCACTTTTGTGGCACTAGAGGAACTGCAGCGTTTGTGTTGTCTTTGTCTTGTTGGTGCTTGCTGAGTACCTGTAGCATCTTCAGAGCTCCTCATTAAGCTCCACCTGCTGCAGCAGACCATGAGACGTGGCTGAAACTCGAACAATTGACATTTTTTGGGTCTAATTGCTCTCGGGGCGGGTTACGTAACAACGCAGCCTCCGAGAATGTTCTCAGCCTGTACTTGAGACGTATTATCACAATGTCACAATCTTCACTGGGTGAAGACACAGTGAATACGCTGAATACATGGTGTCATGTGTCATCAGTGTGTGTGCGTGTGTCTATTAATAAGCTACAGCAGCCTGCTGTTGTTTTAAAGCTTCTCAGCCTTTTATTAAAAACTTAAAACCACTTTTTATTCTGTGACTAAAAATAAAACATAAATACTTTGCCAGTACTGCCACCTGTGGAGTAATAGCATTGTTCTCACAGCACTTTGGACACATTGAAATTGCTGTTTTTTGCTTTGAAAGATCCACTTTTCCCCCTCGTCCTGTAAAGGTGGGCTATAGATTTTTTTTTTTTGAAAACAAAAAAAACCTCTGACAGCCAAATCTTAAAGTCCCTTTTACTTATTGTGCCGCAATTAAATTGAGAGTACAAAAGCTTTTGTTTAAATGCTGCAGACGTTCTTTACAGGAGTCTGTGATATTCTTTAATGGCAGCTCCAAAGGCAGCTGCATCGGTGAGTCATATAAAGTAAAATACCAAAGAGCAGCATGTGTCAGCTTTAATAGAGGTCTGACAGTCAACATTTTTCTTAAGTGCCTGTTCAAGGCAGCATAAGGCAGCTTACGGAGGAACAAAGAGGCCAGATAGCTGCACCTTGAGCTGTTCGAGCTTTCGCCATAAAGGAAAACCGAACAAAAGGAAAAATCTTGGAATGTATGATATTTTTTATTTTTTATTTTTTATTTTTTTAGGAGAAGAGAAGGAAAAGAGGCATGGAAAGTATTCCAACCACTTTGCTTTTTTTTTTAACACACCGAAACTTGATCCAAAAATAGATTTTAGGAAAAAGGTAAATCTCTACATGTCATTCTCATTCTCACCCGGTTCTCTCCGGGTACTCTGGCTTCCTCCCACCATCCAAAGACATGCAGCTTGTGGGGATAGGTTAATTGATTAATCCAAATTGTCACTAGGTGTGAATGTGCGAGTGAATGTGAGTGTGAATGGTTGTCTGTCCCTGTGTGTTGGCCCTGCGACAGACTGGCGACCTGTCCAGGGTGTACCCCGCCTTTCGCCCTATGACAGTTGGGATAGGCTCCAGCGCCCCCCGCGACCCTGAAAAGGATAAGCGGAAGCGAATGGATGGATTTCAGCGTTTCAGTTTTGCACAAGGTGTCATTTGACAGGGCTTATTATGGAGGGTCTGCCACTGCCAACTTGTTACTTTTTAAAATAAAGAGCACATTTTAACCAGAAACCTATCTGATTCATTTTTAGCACCTAAATCTGAGTTAATTTAGTAGATCTAAGTTCACCTTAATATTTTTCAGAAAACACTCAAGGTGGGAAATAAGCTGCTTTTAGTTCAACAGCGCACATTGTTGAACTAAAAACTATAAGATCTTTGTTGTCTACTTGCAGTAACTTCAACTTCCACCAGGGGGCTCACTTCAGGAACCAGCCTGGACATGAGCTTTATGCAAATGAGGTGCTGGCAACTCAGTGCTCGTCTCAAAATACAACATAGTGTGTTGCACAGCTGGTTCACACACTCAGCAGACAGCATAACATCAGCAGCAGCAAATCGGTGTTCCTCCCGGGATCAATAAAGTTTTTTGTGATTCTGACCCAGATGCTGGAACTGCCTCCTGAACTCACAGCTGTAATCAGTGCCAGCAGCAGACCCCCCCAGAGTCTTTCTTTACGTTCAGTGTGGGACTCTTTTCAATAATTCGGGATGAGCACAGCAGCGGCGGCGAGGAAGTGGACCGTGTTTGTTTTGATTACAGCGGAGACCCTGGGGTTTTCTGGCTTTTTAAATGAAGTTCAGTCACTTCAGTAACTTTATTCATTCTTTTTTCTCCCTTCACCTTCACTCTGTGTTTTCCCCACTCTAATCCTGTCAGGTTAAAACCAAGACATGGAGAAGGTGGTGAAATAACTGCTTTTCAGTTTTGCACACAATTACAGAACGTTAATTAAACCAAAGAAGGTCAATTTCATTTTGCATTGTTATTCTTTTCAATAACAATAATTATTACATCCTCTTTATTTATGTTCTCCACCAAATCATTACAGATAACAGTGAAGTGTAGCTAACAGTGCACATGATTTCTAGCCTTTTCTTTATTCATGACACAAAAGCCTTCTTGCATTTTGTTCGTATTGCTTTTCATGTTAAACAGATGTCACAAAAAACTTTGTGCTGAGATGAGGAGGTTGGGGCAGGTGGTGGGTTAATCAGGGGCACATCTGGCACATCCATGGACTCCTCCAACAATGTTCTCAATATATGAGTTCAGACCAGCTGTGGAGCGAGCTCGGGCTTGGAGGTCATTTTCTTGTACGGTCTGAAATGATCAGTCTAAGAAATGCTGAAATTACATGTTTCATATTGTTTCCAGTTTTAAAGGACCTTTGAGCTGCAGGCTGGAGTTCAAGGCTTCTCTTCACTCACTGTTTGAGTACGATCAGAAAAAGATCTTCTAAAAGGTTTCTTTGAAAAGCTGCTCGGGGGTTCAGAGAGTGCCTCCTGCACTCCCTGCAATGCTTAAGTATTTGTGGGAACAGGCCGCTCCCTGTCTAGAGTTGTCTGGAGTGTGACCTGGTTGCGGGGTGGAGATATTTTTGAGGAGCAAGACTTTTTTTTTTTCCCCCATGAGTAATTCCACCTTTTATTGCTGGCTTCTTTAAAGTTGCCGACAACCAGCTTCAAATCGAGCTCTCATTTACCACAGCCAGTTCAAGGACTCCAGTAATGCAATAATCCAGTAATATTACAAGTCTGCAAACTAAAATCTGGAATAAAATTAATTTAAAAGTGCTTTTTAAATGTCGTTTTACCGTCATTAGATTTCTCAGAAGAACGATCTGCCTCTGATACTAAAAAATCCACGTTTCATTTGTCTTATGGGACCTTTATGTCTAATGGACACTTCCACAACGAAACCATCAGAATTATGACTTGTACAAAACATGCAAAGCATAAACATTTACGACTACATGGTTCTGTTTTATGTGGGAACAGGACAGTCCGGACGACCAGGAGTCAAATGAAGGACCTGTGAGGGCGGTTTGTAACCTGTGTGGTATTCTTGTTAACTATTCACTGGTCACTGGGTCAGCCCATAAAATTAACCTCTAACCTCTATTTGCACTGTCCCCCCGCCTCATGTGCAGACACCATCATCTACATGTTTGTTTACATGTGAAACCAGCTTGTCATTAATCAAGACCAGTGTCAATTAAAATAGGAATGTGGGTTTATAATAAAGTGCAGTATACACACTACAAACCATAAAACTTTTTTAAAAAGTGGTATTCAAACAGTTTTTTCTCTTTCAGTCACATATGTGTAAAGACATTTAAGGTAGCATGGCTGTGTAAACGACACAGGAAACAACAGATTTATTGTAGACTGTAGACGATACCTTCACCTTAAACACTCTCAAACCCGGCGGTTTATTGGCAGCCGCTCGGCCTCCGGCTGTTTGGTCGGTTGACCTTGGCGGCAGTTTGTCCATTTTGAGGTCTCGTGATTTATCAGGGACACATGGAGTCATTCGACCTCCTGTTAACACCACCCGCACTCCTTTGCTCCTCCTCCACCCATTTAACCACCAGATGCCCATCCTTCTCAGTACTCTTCTTTCTTCTCAGAAATATTAAACCTCAATTCAGAATTTAGTTTTAATACAAGAGAAAAATCTTCTCTTCTTTGAACTAAATTGTTACTCTCAGTCTGTGCTGTCTGATTTTGGTAATAATGAGAACATTTAAAGGAGTTCTGCATAACTTCCAGAAAACTGCTCTGAACTGCAGTCGACATCCTGTAGCTCATGTTTGTCAGTAAGCATCGGTTAAAATAGATGGAGACATAAACAGGGCCGTGGTGCACTTACCATTGACTTTACATTTTGTTATGTAATTTTATGTTATGTTGACCTCATGGCCTTTTTGCTGTGCAGCATGTCTCTATGTTAGCTTGGTTAGCTATCATTAGCCAAAAAAAAAAAAAATTTTAGGATCTGATTTGACCACAACTAAGCAATCCATTCACAAATCAGACACCCTGCTGATATTGTTAGTTTTATTCTGTAGTTTTTTAGTAACCATGCACAAAAATATGAATGTTATAAAACGAAAAATGACATGTACCAAATTTAGCCACTTCCTGTTTTCCATCTGCAGTATTGACTGTAATTTTATGGCCACGTTTCCATTTATGTGGAATCTGGTCATTTGTTGACATTTGGACTTGATTTCTGAGGTGACGCTGCGTTGTTCAGTTTTAAGGTGGGATTGTTTCGAATTTTGTGGAAAATTCATCCAGATGATGAACCAGGAAGTGAGAGGCCGAGCCAAGAAAGTCGTGGAAAGCCTTGTGTTTTCGCTACAGTCTGCTTACAAATTGCTTACTTAATATTAACTATGAAAAATATTTCTTATTCTGTTTTTTTTTAAATTCTGTTTGTAATTTGAAAAGGTGGTGAGACATGAAACCATGGGCCTGATGGGAAACATGGTCTTCTTGTGTACCAACATTTGGTGGCCTAAGTGTTGCTCTGCCTGCTTTACAGTCGGCCGTCCGTCGGCAGCAGAAACATTAAATGCGACTCAGATCTACCAATGATTAAAAACGAACCTCATCGCAGTAAATCGCTGCTCTCAGCTGCAGGCCGACATTTGAAAACACTTTCCTGCTAGTGATTTATTTTGACGTGGGGCGGCCGTGTCAAACACTTCCGTCTCCCTCCTCTCTCTCCATGTTCTTCCTCCCTCCGTCTTTCATTTCTCCTCCTCCTCGATTTGTGAATCCGTAAAGAGGCCGCACATTTACACATGCGTCCCTTTCACTTATCGCCAGTTTCAGTCAGAATAAATTAGGGAAGTTATTAATTTATCAGAGAATAATTATTTCTACATTATTCTCCAGGGCCACACATGAAACTCCACGGTACTTTGAATTAATAATTCATCTTTTTTTTTAATGAATGAGTGAGAACATTTCAAATATGAAATAAGAGAATAAAATGTAATGAAATAACTCCACTGCAGTGGATATAAAGACTGCAAATATTGTTTGCTTTAGGAGGTGAAAAGCTGAGTGAATGAGCACAAATATAAATTAAAGAATTAATGACTGACAAGCAAATTTATAATGCAGGCAACATTGTTTGTCCAATAAGTGTGGACATTTGATATTTTCACACCATGTCCTAATGTGTCCTACTGATGAGTCTCTCCACTATCCTTGTCATTAATATTAAAGCATGTTGAACATTTGAGTAAGTTATTTGAAATTATAAAATTAAAAAAGAAAATTTCCACGAAAGTAGCTGGAAAACGTGGTCACCGTAATATTTAAATAAATACTTAAATGTAGCAAACACTGACGATTAATACACCATAAAGTGAGGTATACTAGCTCGTTCATGTAACTCCTTGTTAATTACTACACACTCACAATGAACAAACTTGGTATACGTATAAGTTCAGAGGTTAACAAAGTCCAAGGAGGAGACGCAAAACAAAAAGAGCAACACAAACTAGGAAGTATAACAGATGCCTTTAAGGCCAAAGAGACGGCTGGACTATTTATACACCGAGAAGGCTGAAAGGGTAAGGCACCGCAGGGATGAGTGAGACACAGGTGCAGACAATCAGGGCAGAGCAGATAGAGCAGTACAGTAACTAAAGACATGGGGAATGAAGAAGCTTTGTTTTGACTGCCCCCTCACTCACCAAGGGTCTCCACACAGATAGCTCCACATATCTGATTCTGACACAACCCCAAAGGGATATGTGTCTCCTCCTGGTCTCAAACCTGAGATCTGTCATCTCTAAACCGCTACAAAGCCACAACTAAACACACGAGGATTTACAAACTCAAAATAGAAACTGGAGCTAAGTGAAGGCCGAGAATTGAAAACTACAACTAGAGTAGTAAATGATGTAAACGGGTATCCACAACTTGATGAAAACCTGACAGGAACCAGAACTTCAATAATCCAGTAAGACTCAAACTCAACATTGTGAAGGCACCAAAACCAAAGCAGAAATTTCATGTAGTAAAGACAGAAATCAAAGACAAAGAAATCTGACTTAAGTATAATAACGAAATCAGAACAGATGTCTAGAACTTCATAAATACCAAATTGTGACTAGAACTCAAATACCACAAGGAATAATACTCAAGATTACCTGTAATCTCTTAACTAGATAAGAACATTTAAATATCAAAGGTTAAAGTGCTGGAACAAAATCAGAGATGATAAAAACATGCTCTGTTTAATTTCAAACTTTATGCAAATATAATATAGTTATTTTTATAATCAATGAACTATTTAAACATGAGCAATAATTCAAGTTGACAGTAGAAATTTTATATTCGATGTTTACAGTCTTGGCACGGCACAGAGACCGAAACTTAAAGTTCACTAACATTTGATCAGATACCCTGAATATGATCACTGACCAGGAGCTGTTACTCACTACAGGGGTGTCAGTCACGGTCCTGTTAATCACAGAAGCTTTACAATATTTACATTATACATTTTACTGCTGCATACACTGAACAGAGGCAGAAATACAGGTTTTGTTAACATTCGAAAAAGAACACAGACCCAGAGTCATAAATGACTGCAGGACTCAAAACCCTTACACGCAAGTGTTCAGAAATGGTGAGTGCTGTGAGTCTTTGTTTGCCATTACATAACATAAAACAAACTTACAGATTCATTCTGTGTGCAAGCACAAAAACCAAGAAACAGAAAACTCAAAATAAGTTGGTAACATTACCTTAACTTAAGTAAAGGGCACTAATTTAAAGGAAGAAAGGATATTGCTTCTCTTTTCAATGTAGATATTTTACATTAATATCCTTTTGACTGGTAAGCTACTTTTAAGTTTTACTTTCCTGGCTGCTGATGGCAGCATGTGAAAAAAAATTGAATCTGGAAAAGTGAGACAAACCAATAACATGTTGGGTTTTTTTCTACTGTGCAGATTTCTGATCACACTTCAGGGCAGGAACTGAATGACAGTGATGATGACAGCAGTGGATTTGTTTGTAGCATCCTTTAAGGCCAATATATAATATATAAAAGACAGGCTGCTGTTTCTTCTTTTGTTGTTAGTGACCAATAAACACACAAAGTAAAGAAGTTATTCAAAAATGATCTTTACTTGTTATTCTCTGTCCTCCTCTCTTCTCTCACTGTTCTGTTTATTTATCCTTTGCACAGTGGCATCTGTAGTAAATGATAACAAGGACGTCAATCCAATAAGTATAAAGTAAACCAGGCAATAAAACCTAATCTCAAGTTAAATCATGTCTCCGTCAGTCTCCCCCAGTTTTTGACCTTTTCTCTTGATTTGTGTTATCTCTTTCAAATAACCATCACGGTGCACAATAACACACACGAGATACGGGAAGAGAAGAGCAATAACAATAAAAGCCGCTGATGACAATAAGAGTCAAGTTAAAAAGTGAGTGGCCATAAAAACAGTGCTATGATGGATATTATTTGAAGGTATCGGGTGGAGCAGGTGAATCGGTAATGCTGCCGGTAATGCTGTCGATTTGCACTTTGGCATTTTGAAGCTCCTCTTCCTTCAGCTCTGCGTCCCATGTGGAGGGCCGGTCGTTTGGCTGGCTCCATCACAGGCTGGGAGATGACCAGCGGACGCCAGCCAAACGCTGGTCCGGTTTTGGCTGCATTTGGGTTCCATTCTTTCCTGGCAGCCACGTTAGCGGCCTGCCAGCCATAATTTTGGAGTCCTAAAGAGGACTTCCAGGTGATGTAGCTTAGTCCCACTGACAGCTATGATGGAGGTCTGCTCTGGTGTGAATTCCAATTGTGTTTAGACATCCTATAGGAAAGATCAGCTGAGGAACTGGGGAAAGGGAGGCTGAAGACAGGCTGCTGCTTCTTCTTCTGTGGTTAGATTTGCTTCCGTTTGAGCTGCTGATGCTGCAGCAAAGTGTCTGGTTGGCTTCTAATAACCTTAAAGGTCAGACGGCAGCCAGCTTAGTGCCAAAGTTTTACATTTTTTACTGAAGCAGAGAAATTATATGCATCAAGGAAAAGAATAGAGGTCTATCAGAGCATTCAGTGGTGCACTTTGGCAAAGCTGTTTCTTAGACAGGCACAAGGTGTCCTTTGGACAAGAGCTCTTTGAAAAAGAACATGTGGTGTAGCTCATTCGAAAAGTTCTCCCCCATAAGCTCTTGTTAAGACTTGTATAAAATATCCAAGCTGTGATGGCTGAAATTCCTATGACTTACAGCTCCACTGATACTCCAACATCTATGGGCTCAAATTGTGGTCATAAATATTTTGTACTTGTAAATCAGTTTTTTATGTGTAAAAAGAATTTGTGTGTGTGTCAAAAAGATTTGTGTGTGGACTTGGCCAAAAAATACGTGTGAAACTGCACTCAAGTTTCAAGTTACAAGTACGAATTTTGACCCTATTTTTCTTCCTTTCATCTGATTGGCCAATGTCATGTCAATCACAAGTTTAACAATCCAATCAGAGAACAGCTGGGTTTGGCTGTCGGAGGGGTGCATTATGGAGCTTCAGGTCCTTGAAGGGAATAAATGCTCTTTTACATGGCAGCCCAGCGTTTTCCTTCATCACCACGAAGGAAAACAGTCTGTGGTTTGTCCGAGTTTGGTGATTTTTGTGTCACAGGTTTACGTGCTTAATACAGGGACCTCCAGCGCCTTTTCAACAGGGCTGTGGACCTCGGGGGTGGGGGTGGGGGGCAGTGTTGTGGAAATGACACAGTCTTCACTAGTGGGGATAGTTACAAAGCTTTCTTTGTGATGAATTAGCAAAACATGTTTTTCTTGAACATTTGAAGATAAAAAAAACATAAACTCTTGTAGAGGACATAGAGCTCGATGTGAAAGGACCTTTATGCTGCACACTGTGAGCCACAGCCCTGACTTTGTGTTAAACTAATCCTAAAGTAATAATGGTATTTCTAACCACTGATATACCACAACTTTATCCTTTCAACAGCTACTGAAAGTTAGGGGACCTAGCTTCTAGACATTTAGAGATCCTCCAGTTTTAAACTGTATTACCCTTCAAGGGCCTGCAGTTCCCCTCCGACAGCCAAACGCAGCTGTTCTCTGATTGGATTGTTAAATGTGTGATTGACATGACCTTGACCAATCAGATGAAAGGAAGAAAAATAGGGTCAAAATTCGTACTTGTAACTTGAGTTTCACACGCATTTTTTGGCCAAGTCCACACACAAATTCTTTTTACACACACAAAACTGATTTACAAGTACAAAATGTTTATGACCACAATTTGAGCCCATAAACATCCCACACACATAGAAGAGAAAAGCCACTGACTGCCAGCCCCTTCTCGTTCCCGCGGTGTTAAATATTGTCACATCTAGCTGAACGCGTCCGTGCCCTTGCGTGCCGGGTTATGACATTAGTGAGACGGATCTGTCACTCCCAACTCGCAATTTTTCAACATGCGGTGTTACTGCTGTGAAGGGCCAACTCTAATATTTTTCTGACCCCTAAAAGATTAATTTCTAGTGAAAAAAAACAAACAGGTGAAACAGGAAGCATGCCATTATCTCTAGGCTGATAATCCAGCAGATTACATCACCTGCAAATCTCCAATTAGAGGAGCAGCATCAAATTACAGTTGTGCATATTGATGACATGCAGATGTTACACAATAGAGCTTTATTTGATATGCTAGGATGAGAAGTCGCTGGTGTAATGGCAGAGTTGGCAGTGCTCAGATGCATCGTACGGTTTGTTATCACAGTGTTTATGGGAGTAAATGTACTTCATTACTTCTCTTAGTTTGCAGCATCAGTAACCTGGATTAGCATGAGGTGTGTTCAGTGGCAGCAGCAGAGATGTGGATGTTGGGTTTAGCAGTTAGTAAAGCTGTCATGTTGGTATAGGGCTCACTCCTGTGTTTCAAAGATGGCTGCTGAGTGATGCTAAAAGAATCACACTGAACTGCATGAAAAAGGAGTTTTTGCAGTAGTTGTGTTAAATAAAGTGCTATACAAGGTCACTTGACTTTTCACAGGAAAGATCACAGGTATGAAAAGTAAAAGAATTAGTTTAGGAAATGGCTTCTGCAGCTCGCCTCCTCTGCCTCAGTACATCATACAGTGATGTAACAGCTGACCTTTGACCTTGGTTACTGACAGAAATGAGCTTAAGGCTGTGTCCCAATTAAGAGACCGCACGCTTGAAGTACACATTTTGAGTGCGATTACGTCACCGCCACATGATGACGGCTGTCCCAATCCGAAGTGTACTTCAAATGCATCCTCCAAATGCGCTGTCGATTTCCCCAAATATCAAGCGTGGTCCGGTGCACGCTTCGTGGTCCCATATATTCCACAATTCATAGCGCTGCGGTGGGTGTGGATAATTTTGCCGCAAAATACGACAGAAGTGAGCGGACGAAGAGTGAACTGTCAAAAGTAAGTACTGAATATGATGTCACTTATTTATCTGCGAATTTTTAATAACGAAGAACATTAAAACATTACTGTTGGCCACATGTCGGCAAAGTTATGTGACATTAGCGATGTTTGTACTTTCAGCGTTAACTTGGTTTTAAAGCCTCTACTTCTAAATATATA
>NW_005187758.1:350627-355445 GCF_000239375.1 Pundamilia nyererei | reverse complement strand
GTCTTTGAGTGAAGATTTAAGGTATAGGAAATATAAATAACTGCAACTTGAATCTTTGACACAGAGTTCAAGCTCACTGCTGTAATATTTCCTGTTATATATATATATCTCATAATCATCATAATAATCTGTCATGACAAAAATGAATGACCAACAAAACATTTTTCTCCTTCATTTCTGCAAAACAATGCTGTATGTAACGTTTCTCGCGGTTAGTATCATGGTTGTTAGGCAACCTGAACAGCGCGACGAAGGCTAGACCGTCCCATTTCACAAGCCTCTCACTTCCGCACTTCTTGTACTTATAGTACGCACCGTACGTAGTGCGCGTACGTCTCTTAATTGGGACACAGCCTTAGTCTCTCTGTTGTTTGCAGTTTGCAGCTCTGTGTGCACTTGGAGAAAACTGCCTTGTGAATATCTGACATGCAGATGACATCACTTCCTGCTGTTGAGCCCGAGAGTTGGATTAAAAATACAAAACTGCAACAAAATAAAGAATTAACAGCAGACTGCGTGAGGCGGGTCAGGGCTGTTCAGCAGGGAGGAGATAACACGAGGAGACGGCTCTGAGTGTGTGTCTGTGTGTACCTTTGACATAACACGATAATATGTGGCTTCTTTCTGCAACATAAAACATTTTAGAACAAACTTTAACTAGAAAAACACCACCATACACATCATGTGGTTATTGTCTTCAACGGGAACAGGTCCTGGCTCATCTGCTCAAGAGACTAAAGTCTGAAGGGAACAAAACTCCAACAGCATGACCAGGATGAAGGCCCCACTCTGAAATGTGCTGGTCTAGCGTTAAAGTTAATCTATACGCTGTCGAGAAGGAGCAGGACACTCCTTAAACTCTTGTAGGAGAGTTGATGAAATGAACAACAATAGAAAACACTTAAGAGATGCATCTGCCAACAAAGACGTGCAAAATGTTCATTTTGTTGCAACTTGGTCAAAAAAGAAGCTGTAATGTTACAAAAAGGTCTAAATTGAGTGATTTGAAACAAGAAGAGATACAAATGTATAAAACAGATGCAATAAGAAATACAAATCTACCTGAAACAAGATCACACAAATACACTAAAAAGATACAAAGCAAACATAATGAAATACAAATGATCAACAAAAGGTGAAAAATTACAATGAAACATTGCAAGCTAACAGCTGTGTGTTTTCTTATCTGAACACTTTTACCTAACTCTGTCCTAAATGTGAAAAAAAGGCAACTCAGTGTGTCTGAAGATCACATGAGACGCGTCGAAGGGAAAAGGGTGACAAAAGCAACGTGAAGCTAAAGCAGCAGAAATAAAACTGACCACAAGGTGACTCGAAACACAAGAAAACTGATCAATGATGGATGCAAATTGATCGTGTGATGCAGAAAGGAAAACAAACTGTTAACAAAGTGACACAAAATTATCACAAAAAGGGATGAAATCACTAAAAGCAAATTCAAAGACCCAGAAACAGGATGCGAAGTGAACATAAAATCACAGAAGAAAAAATCATGGAGGGAACAACAACCACAGAGACGACTGGGACACAGGACATGTGTCTTCAGAGGTCTCAGGTTCTGTTCATGTATGTTGGCAGTGACATACAACCTTCAGCTGGCCTGTGTTTGTGTGTGTGTGTGAGTAGTCATGGGGTCATCTTGAGGTGGTTGCCGGGTCGTTTGGGGTTAAGCTGGCGAATTGTCCCTCAGGACCAGAATACACTGCAGAGGATTCATAGCATGAGAAACATTAGCATTTATAGATCTCAGTGGAGAGCTAACATGCTAACCAGCTGACACACAGACACACACACAGACACACACTCGGCTGAAGGTTCCTGAACGTGTCTCAGATTGGACAGGAAGCAGAGGTGACGCCTGCTGAACCTGAGCAGCAGAACTCAGTTTCAGACAGGAAGCTGTGCAGCCAGGCCACGTTTCACATCCTCACAGCAATAAGCCGAAGCCTGTAAATCAAAATTAATCTGTTTATTGATAAGTCTGCTGGCTCTCTAAACTGGATCAGAGGATGACTAAAGAGCAGTTTCTGTTTGCAGGGGCATTGCAACTCCAGGCTTGATTCTTCAATAAACATAACTGTGTGTGAATGTCTTAATTAATCACCATAAATTAGATTAATTAAAGTGTTACATGTCTCATCGGCTATATAGTTCAGTCTGTAGACTTTAACTTCGTCAAGCAACATTAATCATTATGCCTCTAATGTGACAGGGTGGGTATCAGCGCTGTTTGTGTCTTGCTGTTGGAGCCTTTTGGAGATTTCAATGCAGTTATTTGACCAGTAATATGGCTGCAGTGTGGTTCATTGTACTAACAACACTGTCTAACATGTCTGAGCTCCAGTGTGGGATTTTGTTTGGGTGTTAGCTGTAATTTCCAGGTACCTGTGTCTCTGTGTTTCAGCCATACAGTCTGTGGATGCAGCACGCCATAATGCACAAAGTGTTTCAAACCTGCCCATCACAACCCAGTGTGTGCTGTCACAGTGTCTACATCCATATTTTACGTTGAATCTGTGGTTGGGGATGAAAGATTTGACCTGACACTGTTTTTCTTGCTCCAACTTCCATTGTTTTCATCTGCTGTCAGAGCAGAATTAACAGCGAGCTAAAAAACTGTGTGTGTGACACGTGAGCGCAGCAGCAGCAGCGTTTTAGAGCCGGTGTTTTCCTCTCAGAGCCTCATAGATGATCAGAGATGATGCACCGTGAGAGACAGAGATCGATGACAGGCAGCTATGTTCACCAGCATGCGATGGGCAAGGCCACCCTGTGTGTGTGTGTGTGTGTGTGTTTGTGTTTGTGTGTGTCCTTGAGGCTCATGTGAAGCTTCATCTGTTTACTGGTTCACCAGCAGCCTGAGCAGACAGGAAACAGTCAGTTAGACGGTCCTGAGTCCTGCAAATCATCCATCAGCTCTCCTACAGACTAACGATGTGGCCTTGTAGTGTGTGTGTGTGTGTGTGTGTGTGTGTGTGTGTGTGTGTGTGTGTGTGTGTGTGTGTACTACAAAGAAAACACTGTCTGGGACGGCGTCCTCTGCTTTATTATGGTTCTTTCTTGGTTTAGTGGTCTCTGTCTCCGAAACCTCTTAAACACAGATCAATCTGCCTTTTTTACACCACCTCTCTAAAGTTTAGGGTCACTTAGAAAGCTCTTTTCAAATGTTTTAAAAAGTATGCTGGTTTGTAAATTACAATTAATAATTAATGGAATCATTAACCATAAATCATTCATGTTTTTTTAATGGAATATGTGGACAGGCGCACAAAGCCCCATCACTCAGTGTTTTAATGGCACAGTGTGGTCCCTCATTCATGTTTATGTTAATGTTGAAAGGCTGGCTGATCGTTAGGAAAGCCCTTCTCCAGTAATCTTCTCTGCTGATTAAATCAGTAGTAGAGCCGGATGCGTATCTGAAGCGTCGGCCTTCTTTGGTTCAGTTAAGGTCTCAAACTGGCCACAAGTGGAGCTTAACCCACAACTTGTGTCCCCGCAGCCAGTCTTATGATGCCATTTAAGCTGCCTACGGTTTCATCTGCAAGCTGCTTTGCAACCACTACCCCCCACCCTTTCTTTTTCTCTCATCGGCGCTGGTGTTGCTCTTGTTGCCTCAGACGGGGCCTCTCAGGCGGACTTCAAGCCAACATCAAAGAAATACGGCAGGAATGACTTCTGCACTGTGGTATCTGCAGCTGTCTGTGTCTGCGATCGCGTGTAATCCCCACCTTAGCCTTTACATGTGGCTACGTGTGAGAGTGGGAGGTCTCGGTATGGAGCCATACTGTCAGATAGAAATGACAAGCTTCTTCTGACTTTAGGGGTCCCTGTTAACCTGTTAGCAGTCGGACGTACCGCCCACGGTACATTGGATGGTTTAGGGGACTAATTGTAAATTTGTAGGACTGCTAAGGGGTTAAATCTAGTCCAAGCTGAATATTTCATACTCACTGGACCTCATTCACTATTGGAGAATAGAATAACTTTATTTTATTCTACCACAATCAAACAAATCAATTCGGAATTAAAATACAGAGAAGTAAAATAAATAAAATGCTCAATAAAATTATCAGAATACATCATAACATCTTAATATTCAGTACACATATTCCCTCATATGCCTTTTTACTAGCTAGAAACATCCTATAATGTGGTCCTGATGAGGTTTGTTGTTGACCAGTGATTTTTCCTGCAGTCTGGGTTGTTGTTCTTTCCCACAGGCAGGTAACCGCACCAGACGTAAGGATGCTTTCAATCAAGCTGACACGAACTCTTTCCAGAATGTTTTGGCTCACTCAGAAGCCTCTTAACCTGGTCATCGCTTTCATATCGATGAACAGCATTATCCATAAAATTCATCTTCTCATCAATATATGTTCCCAGATACCTGAAGCTATTTAGGACTTCCTTAGGTGTGCAGAAATGTGCACGTGCAAGATTGTCTGATTCACGTGACGCGACGGCCAATTTTGTTCCTGCTTCAATGCGTGTTTGTGAGTCAGAGTCATTCGGAAGTCCGCCGACTTGTGCTTGCAACCTGTAATCTGGTACCGCCACACCCCCGACAGCAAATATGATGCTGACTGTTTAAACTGTTTCCATCTCTGAGTTTTAATTTTTGCAGAAAGAGATTTGAATAAAAACACTGGCAGCTGGGACGTGTTGACAAAACCGGAGAGAGAGAGATGGCGAGGGAGAGTGTGGTCCTAATAGAAACTGATTTAATCAGCCACAAGGGACGACAGGGAGAAGAACAAGAGAACAGCATGACACACACACACACACACACACACACAC
>NW_005187758.1:345588-350515 GCF_000239375.1 Pundamilia nyererei | reverse complement strand
TGTGTGTGTGTGTGTGTGTGTGTGTGTGTGTGTGTGTGTGTGTGTGTGTGTGTGTGTGTGTGTGACGAGATGGCCAGAATCAATAGAAAGTCTATTAAGCTGATCGGCGTCACGCCACGGAGGTGCTCCCACATGAAACACGCGCTGACTCTTATCCAGGATGTAGCGTTTGTGACGACTTGTGCGTTTCTGCTCTTGTTGTCTCTTTGGTGATGTTTCTGCGGAGCTCCTGAACATTCGAGGAATAGTTTTGATATGAGGCGTCCGTGTGGTCCAGTCCAGGTGTAATTTAGGCTACTGCCAGTTTAAGGAAAGTCAGGCGGACATTATGGAGAGATGAAGGGGACAGCTCACATGCTGCATTCAGCTCTCATTGTTAAAGGCTGATCTCTGCTGCTGATGAGTTCCTGTATTTAAAAGATGGACATATTATTGGTCACAGCCACACCTGTTTCAACAGGTGAGCTATAAAAACAAATCACTCCTTGTACAGTTATTGTAACGGGGTGAACTTAGCACTCTGTTTTGTAGCTGTATGTGATATAAATTATAGGGGATCTCTATATGAGCACAGTCCCACCCACCTGCTGTTTAAACCTCCTGTTTGTGCGGGTCAGCCAATCACAAGAAAGCTGTCTTAAAGGTGCAGCAGCAGCCCACCTGACCCTGCCCGCTGATGGCCTTTTGTTTTGTATATCTAAAAAAACAAGCAAAGTCATACTATGAACATTTTCAGAGTTGCAGGCCATTGAAGTACAAAGAGGTCAGAATTTGGTGCTTTTATATTGTAATTTCCATCAAGTTTGAGTACTCGTAACTTCATAAATAGAGGTGATATCCTCCTGAAATTTTCAGTGTAGCATTACAACTGCTCCCACTCCTAAACCCCAAATCTGTTTTGTTTGTTTTTTTCTGTGACCAGTTTCCAGTGTCAGTATCATGCGATCTATCACAGCTTTCATAGCAAAAGCACCAATTTAACGACCTGGGTGTAACTTTTTATGGAGATTAAAAGTGTTTTCATTTCTTTAAATTTCCCTGAAAATAGTGGCAAATTTTTACTTTACTATGAATTTCAATGGCCTGCACTAAGAAAATATTCAGATCATAAAGTACACAGTTTGCGCAGATTCATTAAATATATTAAAGTTATTATAAAAAGCTGCGACACACTGATTCTAGCAGGTCAGGTGGAAACTTCATTCAGATTTGACTGATTTTATACGGAATGACTCATCAGGATTTTAATGAACTCTTAATCAGTTTAAACTGCACGATTTTAAATAACAAACAGGATTTTAAATAACAGTTTTTTGTTATTCTGCTGCACACTCGTTTGGGTTTCTCTGACGGTTATGGTAAGATCACAAATTTGTAGTTTAGTCAAAGTAATTTTTTTTCACTGCAGAAAGTGTGGCCTGTCGGAGCATTACGTGCATCACACTGTGCAGTAAATCTTAGCAGCAGCATCAGGACTTCTTGCTCATCCACCCGATACGATATTAGGACAAGCGTGCGAACAACAAGTTGGAGGTCTCTCTCTCTGTCAGTCACTCTGTGACAGCTGCAGTCGATTCACAGCCTCCTCCTCTGTCTTCTGCAGAAGTAGAGCAGAAAGACTGGTGTCTGCTTGAGTGTGTGTGTGTGTGTGTGTTAGCACGCATGACGAAGCTATAACAGGGTGATGAGCTCGCTCGTCTGACCTCCTTTGGTGCTAAATTAAAATGAACCTGAATATTGATGCCTAATGAAGGAAGGTGTGTGTGTGTGTGTGTGTGTGTGTGTGTGTGTGTGTGTGTGTGTGTGTGTGTGTGTGTGTGTGTGTGTGTGTGAGGCTGAGCGATGACGAGGCTTAAAGCCGGCCACTCTGGGAGATTACCTCGATATGAGTTTAAGGGAGAGGACACACACAAACACATGAGATTAGAAGCTTGTTTAGTTGATTTTAAAAACACTTCCATGTTTGTGCTTTGGTTTGCTTGTTGGTGCACTTTGGATCTCGTTACCTGTCACAGAGGGGAAAATATTTACTTCTTTTATGCATTTTAAGCTGTAAACTCTTAACTTTGAAATCATCCCAAACTTAAAGTCAGCTATAAAATGGAGTCAGCTGTTTCTCCTAGCCAGAGATGATCATCCTGCTTGCTGACGTTTAGAATGATGATGATATATAAAATGAAATTAAGGTTTTATTTAGTATGACCTGAAATTTGCGAGCAGGCACATGAACTCATCAGGGAAGTGTTTGAGGCCGCAGAGCGATGAGCCACCGTCCTGTTTCTATGATCTATTAACAGGAAGTTATTTTGCAAGCATACGAGTCGCCCTCTGCTGGACAATAAAACAAACGCAGGTTTAAGGCACTTCTGGTTGGCTTCACTTGTCAGATTCAAAGCCACGCCCATCATTTATACAGTCTATATGGCCACATTACATGATATTCTCTAACCCTGTACAAACCCCACCATACTGCATTCCCTTCCTTAACAGCTACATGCTGGTTTGCACAGTTGGAGTTGGCTTTGGGCATAACCAGCACTGACTACCAAGATCCTCCATCACATTAAGTCCGCTCCAAGGAAAGGAAATCCTGTAGCAGAACACCACCCAGCCTCTATGTGCACCCCTCTTGCGGGGACTTTTTTGCATTCTCAAAATTATGCAGTGGGTGGAGTCGGGCTTGGAGCTGGGGGCGAAGTTGCTCTTTAATTTGTGCACACAAGTGCACATGCAGTGAACCAGCACAACGGACCAGGCTTTCTCCCCGAAGCGTGCAGTGCACCTGCTACTTAGCTGAAAAGTTATTCACATATTCAAACTTCTCAGATGAATAACTCATAAATGAAGGCTGGTAGAACACAAACAGCGTCTCTTTCCACACTATGAGCAAAAGCACAGTTTAGATCGACACAAGCAGTTCTACAAGCTGAAGCAATGTTTGTAAAGTACAGCCAAAAACAGAGGCAGGCTGTGACAAATGAAAAATGAAAACACCGCACAGTAATGTCAGGAAAGCAGCACTGATAAAGCGACAAACCAGACATACAAAACAGGACAGAGGATGACCTGAGTGAGGAGGAAACGCACAGCAACACGATGCGAGCTGAGGTGAACTCAAGGCCCTCCTTTGGTTGGTGGACTGGTCCATGTGGCTAACTGGGCTGAACTCAACCAGACCCCAAATGCTATTGGTGACTTTCTTCCCCCCCAGGCCTGGCTTATCGTGGGGTCTTGTGACCCCCATATGTGTGAAGTAACACCTGGTTTTTATCTTACCCAGAGCCAGTTTGCCTCAGGAGACCAAACCAGGTGCACATTGCACTGGACAGCATGGATTCTGAGATCACTAGGATAAGGGCACTGATATACTAATGACTGATGAGGTTGAAGCTGGGACCCGTCTGCATGTTGTTAGCTTTGTTACCTCTGGATTAAAACTTTTGCTTCAGTGTGACGGCTGAATGTTTAAAATCATTTGAACTCAAAGAATCTGTAACTGATTGTTCAACGGTTTGGTCGGGTACTGGTTTGTGACTCTTTCTTGGTAGAGTTGTAAGTGATGAGTGTCGGTAACAGTGAAATGTCTTGTTACCAAATACTGGAAACCAGCAGAGTTTATAGTGTGATCAGACATGATGTTAGACTGGCATTAACACGATTTGCAGACATGTAAAGCACCGCTGCAGGTTCCTACATTTAACTCGCTTCAATCTGTTTTAACTCTTAAATACACATCCAAAGTAAAGTGGCTGAATCTATATGCAAAGGTGGGAAGTATTTATTTTTCCTGACTCATAACCCAAATATATGCGCTTTTAACACCATCGTGATGATGAATGAAACAAACTGTATGGTGGACTGGTGCTGGTTGGCTGTGCTGTTCATGGTCAGTGTTAGATTACATCAAAGCTGACAGAAATCCGTATAAAGTCATAAAGTTGCCCATCTTTTTACTGGCTTTATATAAAGGAGAGGTGGGAATCAGAGCTCATCTATCATTAGCTTGTTGAATTCACTTGACTGAAGCACAAAGGTCAGCTGATCACAGATGATCTACTGGAGCTCACAGTGGAAACTATTTGACTTATTCATGTGATTCTTTTCTCCGCACTGCAGCGATCTTATGGTTCTCTATGTTTCTCATTATGTGTTGAGGCAAACTCGCCCCTTTGTTCTTCTCTGCTTGTGTTCTCAATAACAGATGTTCAAACTGAGAACACTCGTTAGAATATAGGTTGAAATAACGCCGTATTCCCCTGTATTAATATTATTTTATTATGGTATCAAGATGATATGAGGTTCAGTTAGCTTAGCTGGTAGAAATGTCCTCCAAAAAGATACTTTGAGTACCTTTCAGAGCCTCTACTTTTCACTTTTACTTGAATAAATAATCAATACTGTAACTTTTACTACAGTATTTCACTACTTAAGTGAGGAACGTCTGTACTTTTGTAAGGAGTAAGGAGATGGAAACCTCCTCAGAGTTGTATGTGAACTATGTCAGAAAGACTCCAGGTGATGCAGAGACTGAGCAGCATCTCTTTGAAGTGAGGAGAAATTAAAAACTGAGGAGAAAAATGTGCTTCAGAGTAAATAACTGCCAGTGGCTTTGTGTCGGCGTGTGTCGAGGAGTGTTGTAAACAAAATGACTGCCTCAGTTTGGATGAAAATCTTACAAACTACAGGAGACGGTGGCTCTCCTAAGAGGATGTTTGGAAGGATTTATGGGAAGCAAATGATGTTCAAGGAATTTCTTTTATATCAGGTATTCAGGCGCTGTCAGAGTGAACGAATGTTATGAGACGGTTTGTCGGAAATGCAAATCTGTCCTAAAACCAACAACATGACCCTTTCCTTTCCTTCCCTTTCCTTTCCTTTCCTTTCCTTTTCTTTCCTTTCCTTTCCTTTCCTTTCCTTTCCTTTCCTT
>NW_005187758.1:338875-345317 GCF_000239375.1 Pundamilia nyererei | reverse complement strand
CCTTTCCTTTCCTTTCCTTTCCTTTCCTTCCCTTTCCTATCCTTTCCTTTCCTTTCCTTTCATTTCCTTTCTTGCACTGTGCAGAACATTTATACTTTATTTTTTTCACTACTTACGGACATCACAGGAAGACAAAGTTTGTGATGCAGCAAAATGTTCTTCAAGCGAACGTTGAAGGTCAAAAGCTGAGAACTGACTGAAGGGGAAAAGCGAGTGGGTGAATAAGAGAGTGAGCGGATGAATAATGAATGTGTGAATGTGTGTCACTTTGTGTAAGCACCGCTCACCGGAGCCTGCGGGGTTCACCATAAATATCAGCTTTCCGCCGCCGGGCGTCCCGGCTCGGGGCCCGAATCGGGTGTGGCTGTGATGTCACAGTGTAACCTCACCTGAAAGGTGGTGCTGTTGGGGAAGGACAGACAATTTCATCACTTCCTGCTGCTCATCTGCAGAGCTACAAAACCTAGATTCCAACAAACTAAATGCTTCAAAGCTTTAATTTCTTTTTAAATTAGTGGGAGCAGCAAGGTCACAGTCTCCTTCACAAGACTACAGAGTGTTTCCACACAACTCTTCTCTGGTTCTCAGGTTTTCACGTTTTAGTCTCCAGAGGCGATAATTGCCTCTCCTTGTCTCTAGCATGTACCTGCTGCCTTCTGGTGTGCGTGCACCTTGCATAGTTGGCTAACTTTAGTTCTTCCTAACTGAAGCTGCAGGCTGTTTTTAGCCACGTGCTAACAAACGTGACGAGTGAAGAAAAAAAGGGGCATCCCTGTCACTGAAGGCCAAAAACAGAAAGGTAGTGTGGGGTTGCCAGATTGGTGCAGGTGCCAGATTTGAGGTTATTATGCTTGGTACTCACACACACACACACACAGGGAGAAGCACACACACACCTCCACCTCTTCAGTATCTCAGGATGAACAAACAAACAGCTGCGGCATGCCGGGCTGCCAGGCCGATTTAGTTGCCAGGCTTTTGTTTATCCCCCCTTTTCTGTGTCAGGGTCATTTCTTCTGGCACGAGCTCCTCTGTGCACACACACAGAGTCATGTTTGTATCACTTCAGAGGCCATAATATTAACTCTCATTTATTTTCTGGAGAATTCTGCCTGTTACCGTGTTACCCTGAATCTAAACACTGAGCTTTACAGCAGTTTGGAGTAAACAGCAGAAGTCATGCAAACACAGACACGAGTGTAAAATATTCTGCAATAGCAGAAATATAAATATCGAGAGCTACAAAATTGAATTGAGCCCCGCCTGCAGCGAAAAGTAGAAATGGTGAGTCTGCTCACATCAACTGTCCCGTTCTGCTTCCTCCAATCAGCAAAATGTGAAAGGAATTTTTCCGAAAGCGTGTTTTGTGTCTGCAGCATGTGTGTTGTAGAGTCTGCAGAGGTGACATGTTGCCACGGCAACCAAGAGAACAGAGGTTTGTTAAAAAAACAAACAAAAAACAAACAAACCCCAACAGTGATCTTTTTCTGAGAGTAGTTCTTAATGCTGAAGTCTGAGCAGTTTTATTTAACACAACTGAGGAGTTTGTATGATCCACACCTAACACTAAAAACTATTAGTGTTACTGACGAAGCTTAATAAAGTAGCACAAAGGGCACACACTGATGAAGTAAAGCCAGAAGGAGTTCATGTATTCATATGTGAGTGCTCGATCTGAGACACACACACACACACACACACACACACACACACACACACACACACACACACACACACACACACACACACACACACTGCAGTTGTTGTGAGCAGAGTTCCAGTCAGGCAGAAAAAATCTCTTCATGCAGATTTTCATCTTTTTTTTCTTCTTTTTCTGCTGCTTTTGGACATGATGGTGTTAATTACCCAGAATGCCATCTCCCCGACTGTGTGTGTGTGTGTGTGTGTGTGTGTGTGTGTGTGTGTGTGTGTGTGTGTGTGGTGACTGCAGGAGAGTTATTCTCCAAAATCAGCAGCTGATGACAGAGAAGCTGTTGGTTAATTTAAGACCTCCTCTTCAATCTCTCCTCGTTTCTTTTCACTCCTTTTCTCTCCACGTGTCGAGTGTTTCCTCTATTTCCATTTCCTGTCACCTCCTTTGTCTCTTCTTTTCTTTCACCACTCTTCCTCTTTGGTTTCTCATTTCACTCTTTTCTCTTTCACATTGTTTTCTTTCCTTCTTGCTTCTTACTTTTTGCTCTCATCGCTTCCTCTGTCCTCGCCTCTCCTTTGTCGTCCTCTTCCTCTTCTCTCCACAGCTGATTTTATTCTCCGTTCTTTGTTTTTGACACTTCCTATTTTGTTTGTCATATTTCTGTTTACTTGCGCTTCTTTTTTTCTGACACTTTCTGGGTTTTAAATGATTCTTTTCCTCTCTCTGTTCTCAGCTCGTCTCTTCCTCCCTTCTCTGCTGCACTAGTTGCTGTTATGCTTCCACTTCTTTTTCTTCCATCATCCTCTTTTTCTGGTTGTAATCTTTGATTTTTGCAAAAACAAAACAAAGAATCCCCTTTTTTTTATTAAATTCTTATTCTTACTGCTTTCTTATTATATTTATGTTTCCTCTCCTCTTGTCCTGATCAGTATCAGCCGGTCTTTTGGTGCTTGATTTGAATTCTTCAGATATTTCCACACCTGTGGACACTGAAACATCCACTCAAACATTTCAGGTGATTAAAGGTGTGATTAAATGGAGAGTTTAAGGCACATAACAAATTATGAATGTTCAATTATTTCAAACAACAATACAAATAACTAATAACTATTTCAAACAGAGATGACTTTCACTGTGGGTGGAGCTTCAGGCAGGTGACTAACAGGTGTTTTTACCTGGAGACAGAATAAATTGTTAGAACAACAAACACAGTTTGGATGAATGAGACGTTGAAGATGTCGACCCTGCGCTGTCTTAATGAAGCAGGAGTCAGGACCCATCTCTGTAGACCTGAGACAACAGAATGAACTAACTGTGAGCTCGTACTGGCTGATTTAAAGTCGATAAAGGAGCAGAACTTACACAAAAGCCAGGAGATAAATCACAAGACAAAATACTAAACAAAAAGACCAGGAAGTGAAAGTCAGCACAGATGTAAGAAAGGGAGGCAGAAGAAGAAAGAGACGTGAAATAAGCAGAGTAAAAGAGAAAACGTGAACAGAACAATAACAATAATAACATTAATTTTAGTAAGTATATGAGTATCTCATCTAAGCTTCATGTATCTGTCCACACATCACTGTCATCTGATCTGCTTATAGACTTAAAGCATTCTTATAGGAGCTTATTTCAATAATTTGATCGATAATCCTCTTCTCCGTCTTGTCTTTCTTTTCTGCAAACACACACATCTTCTTGGCCTCATCATCTGGATGTTTCCTGAATCTTTTCCAGACTCCTGATTGGCTGATACCAGGGAGCCACAGGTGTCTGAGTCCTTGCCGTCTGTGTCCTCCTGATTTCTGATTTCCCCTGAGAACGTGTGTGTGTGTGTGTGTGTGTGTGTGTGTGTGTGTGTGTGTGTGTGTGTGTGTGTGTGTGTGTGTGTGTGTGTGTGTGTGTTAATTACTGGTTGTGTCCTGTACCTTCATCCAACTGAGGATGGCTCTGATTTTCTAAATGTTTCTTGAATCTGAGCACGAGGGCAAAAAGTGTCTCTGCTGTGGGGTGAAGTATTACAAATCTTTAGGAAACATTAGCTAGCTTGGTTAGAAGGGTACATCCAGAAAAAATACAGTTTATTTCTGATTTAACCCTTCAAAGCCGGTCAGAGTGGGCACGCTCCATTTTGCGTAACTATTTTTAAACCCCCGTAGAACCCTAACCACATAAGCTAGCGCAATAATTTTTTTTGCATATGAAACCAGAGGAGTTGCACTTACATCTGATGCCATCAGCTTGTCCTCAGTCACGGTTTCCTTCCACATATAGCTTTGCAAATATTACATAAAAAGCGCTTGCAGGAACAAAAACATAATATTCCAGAAACTCCAAAACTTCGCCGATCTGATCAGCTGTTCGTAACACTTCCCACATTGAAACAGACGTCAGCGCGAACGATTGCATGTCCATCATGACCTGCCCGAAACCGGAAGTGACGTCATTTTTGCGGAAAATGTAGTTTTTTACTTGTAGGCCTTAAAAGCCTATACTGGTGTTTTTATAAGTCATGTTTGACTTTATGCTTTTCTGAATAGTTGCTGGGATGCTTAGAACTCAAATTGCACTGCTGGAAATAGTTTATTTTGATGCACCTGCTGTTTTCTTTGCAAATTTGCATCATAGGATTGTTTTTCGTTTTTCCTGCAGTATATAAAAATTGGTGTATCTCAAAAATAAAACTATGAAGACACTCAAAATAAATTTCCTGTTGTTGTAAACTATTTTTTGTAACTTTTTTCTATTTAAAGTTTTAAATTTCTCCAAGTAGAAATATATGTAAAAAAACCCAAAAACGATTTTCAATTTTTTTGTAGTTTATTGCACTTTTTTGCAATTTATGTAGTTACTATGGACTTAATGCATACATATTATTAAAATATGGGCTATAACAGTATTATTGATGTATAGCAACTTGAAATGCTCACAAAAATGGCACTACAACATGTAAAAATATAAAGTAAGCTCTGGTGGCCTTGGTAGGTCTTAAAGTTGAACATTTTAACATGAGAGGCTGGTGGAACTCCATTAGAGGAACTGCAGTTTTTGGCACTTTAGTCATTCAGGGAAGCCAGGAATCGAACCACCAACCTTCCGATCAGTAGATGACCTGCTCTACCGCCTGAGCTACAGCCACCCCACAGCTAAAAATTGACGCCTCTGACGGAGTGCAAAACAAGAAACGATATGTCAATAAAAATCAGCACTAATAGTAAGAGTCCACATAATAATGATGATCATGATGATCGAGGCCATGAGTCTGTTAATATGTTAGAAACTTCATAAAATCCAGCTGTGAACATCTGTGGGAGGTTTACTGATAGGTCTGAGAGGGTGGTGAGTATGAAGTGCAGTTTCTTGTGTTACCTGTAGTTATCAGAGATATCTGTGTAAGGAGGAAATGATCAATCATGAGGAAGTTTAGAGACGGCTGCTAGAAGAGCTCAAGCTTTAATGGGAGCAGCGTGAAGAGGCAACCTCAGGAATGGAAGTTGGGGTGAGACCCTGGAACCTCGAGTGATTTACAGGTTACACAAACTTTTATCTCTTTTAGAAGTCAAACTGCAAACAGCAGCTTTGTGCTACCTAACAGCACCCGGTGTGTTTTACTTAGTTTTACTGCCAAAAGTCGGTTTCATTTATATTTCTGTAGTTGAGTGAAAATCTTACTTCGGTAAAGAAACGTGTTTGTGAAAGAAATGAGGACGAGCACCTTATATTCTAACAAGAAAAAAGGGAGACTCATGAATGTTTCCAACAAACATGCTAATAAAAGATCAGCTGTAATTGTTAAACAGCTGAAAAAGTCATATTTAGTGTAATAATTTTGCAGTGATAACCACATCCCTCTGTTCATGAGGACAGACACAGAGAAGATCAAACACACTCACAGAGTGATGCATGCCTGCAGTACATGCAAGGACAAATAGCTTTCTATTTCTGTGTCTGTATCTCTTATTTCAGCCTGTTGTTCTCTCTTTATTGATTCACTTCTGCTCCGTTCACATTCATATTCGTATTTTCACAGCTGTCAGTCATAAACCAAACTCCTGAAGCTGTTTACAAAATGTTTTTCCATGTTGTCGTGTTCTTGTGTGAACGATGATGCAGCAAGTTAAAAACACAGACTTCCATCAGAAAGAAAGAAGAGTGCGGGTTAGTCTGATACTCGACAGCTGCAGCCTGAGACACTGACGCATGTTTCCTTTAATTTCAGTTTAACACAACAAACCTGCAGCTGAGCTGATAAAAAATACAGCGATAAAAAGTGACGATAAAGAGCATGCAAACAAGACACGCTAATGACTCAGATGGTTAGATGACGCTCAAGACAACCAGAGGTTCAGACAGACAGAGAGGAAAGGAGGGGCGGAGGAAGGAAGGAAGAGAAGTACAGAAAGGGGGGTGGAAGGTAAAGAGGGGCGATGAAGGGTTACAAGAAAGGAAGTGAAGGATGGAGGAGGGATAGGAGGGAGGGAGAGTGAAGGAAGGAAGAAAGAAGGAAGGAAAAGGTTAGGTTTAGGGCTTGAATACATGGCTGGAACGTGTATTACCACGGGACCGTCATTCCACTGGGATTCTTCCATAACCCAGCGCGTACCATAAGAACGCGAAAGGTGACCTCAGGAACGCAAGGGACGTGACAAAACGTGGGTATGCTGTGCCCAGGGAGTGAGAACGGCCTGAGGAAGGACAGGAGGGAGGAAGGAAGGAAGGAAGGAAGGAAGGAAGGAAGGAAGGAAGGAAGGAAGGAAGGAAGGAAGGAAGGAAGGAAGGAAGGAAGGAAGG
>NW_005187758.1:332746-338855 GCF_000239375.1 Pundamilia nyererei | reverse complement strand
AGGAAGGAAGGAAGGAAGGAAGGAAGGAAGGAAGGAAGGAAGGAAGGAAGGAAGGAAGGAAGGAAGGAAGGAAGGAAGGAAGGAAGGAAGGAAAAGAGTGGCGATGAAGGGTTACAAATAAGGAAGGGAAGGATGGAGCAAGGAAAAGTGGAAACGTTTAAGCAAAGAAGGGAGGAGAGATTGGGCTGTAATCAAGGAAGCAAGTGAGGGGGAAAGAGTAAGAGAAGGAAGTAGAGGTGAGAAGAAGGAAGGAGGCAAGAAAGGAAGGGAGGAGAGATGAGGAAGGAAAAGGGAATGAAAGGAAGGAGTGGAGGGAGGAAGAAAGGAAAGGGAAAACGAATGAAAAAGGGGAGTAAGGGGGGGAGGAATAGGAGGGAGGGAGAGTGAAAGAGGGAAGGAAGGAAGGAAAAGAGTGGAGATGAAGGGTTACAAGAAAGGAAGGGAAGGATGAAGCAAGGGGAAGTGGAAATGTGGAAGCAAATAAGGGAGGGAGGGAGATGAAAAGATTGGAAGAGAAGGAAGCAAAGAAGGGTAGGGGAGGGAAGCAAGGGAGTAAGGGAGAGAAAAAAGAAGGGAGAAGGAAAGAAGAAAGTGAGAAAGAAGGACAGAAGAGAAGGCAGCAGGGAGGGAAAAAAGAGAAAAAGAAAAGAGGGGAGATGAAGCAAGCAAGGAAGGAGAGATTTGGTTGAAAGGAAGGAAAGGATGAGGAAAGGAGGAGACAATAAAGAGGAGATGGAAGAATGAAGCAAGCAAGGAAGGAAGGGAGGGGAGATAACAGTAAGGAAGGGAGGGAGGAGAGGAGGATGGAAAGAAAGAAGGGATAAAGATAAGAAGAGAAAAGAGAAAATGAAGGACAGGAAAAGGGAGGGATGAAAAACAGGAAATGAGGTAGAAGGAGTGAAGGAGCAAAGAATGAAAAATAGGACGGACAGAGAAAATTAAGAAAAGGTAGGACAAGAACTAAGGAATGGAGGAAGAGGAAAAGGAAGGAAGCATAGGAGATAATCAGAAAAACAGACGAAATAAAGAAAATGTGGAAAAGATGGAAAGGAAGATTTAAAAGGAACCAACAAACAACAGAGGAAGTTATGATGGAAAGAAAGAAGGAAGGAAGATCGGACTACAGCTGCAGGGAGGGAAAAATGAAACATGAAAGGAAACAAGAGCACAAAGGGAGGAAGAAACCAATGAAGGACAAGAGGATGTGAAGAAATATAAAGGAAACAAGGACTGAAGGAAGGAAACAAGCCAAAGGAATCAGAAATGAGAAAAGTGTGTGTGTGCGCGTAAATGAATTTTAGCTTTGCGAGGCGTTGAATGGCTGCTTTTTAGTTCGGAGGGTCGAGTGCGGTCCTTTACCGTCTGATGGGGATTTGACGACACCTATAACAGCTTTATCTTCGATACGACCTTGACCAGAACATGAACTGATACCAGCGCTCCGTCATTGTGTGTTAATAACCACGGACACACTCAGAGGAGACACTTAACTGAGACAGTGGCGGGAACTAATATAGAAATTATGATATGATGTGATTGGTCTGCACAAACACACCTTGATTCAAGTACACGCAGCCTGTGTGCCTAATGTCACCAAAACCACTGATCGCCCATTACAGCCTCCTGTAATATCGCACGGCAGGAGCAGCCGTGAGCCGAGGCGGGACTCTGAGGTGTCTTGTGCAGAGTTTCCCACACACGCTTCACATGGGTGGGCCAGGCTGGATTTATTAACAGCTACCAGAGTACATTTGGTGATTCACCAAAGCATTTCCCTTTTTATCTCTCTGACAGAACAGCACCTCATTTGTGATCCTCTGGCTCTTATTTTGAAAGTTCATTTCCTGCTATCAAGCCAGTACTACCTGTTTCCTATCATAGCAGTCCTTAATATCTTTCAGTTGCTTTTCCAAGGAGTCTCTCATACCGTGGTAAATATAACTCCGACTCCCACCCCATCATAGCACTGAGGGCCGCACTATCGGTTGGAGCAATGTGTGGAGCATCGACCGCCATCTCCAGCTGCGGACTCCACAGTAGTGGAGTTATATTTGCGCTAGTATTAGAAGGAAGCAAGAAAGGAGGTAAAGCAGTGTTAAGGAAAGAAACAGGAATGACAGAAGTAATTAGAAAAGAAAGGGAGAAAGATGAATGGATGGAGTATGAATGCAGGGAGGAATAAATAAGAAGAGAGACAATGAGCCAACAAAGGAAAGAAGAATAAGAAAGGGAAAGAGAAAAACAGGGAAAGCTAAATAATGAATGGTGTGTGTGTGTGTGCGTAAATGAATTTTAGCTTTGCGAGGAAGAAACAAATTAGAAAACACAAGGGAGGGTAGGAGAGGAAAGAAGGGAAGTAACGATAGAAGGTTAGGGATAGATAAAGTATGGATGGAAGGAAGAAAAAGGGGAAGAATGACAGTTTAAGGTTGATAGATGAAAATATTTAAGGAATGGAAGAGGATACAAAAAGAGAAAAACAAGGACAGATGAAGGAGGAAGGATAAAAAGGGAAAAAGGAAGGTAGGAGACAGGATGATGGAAAGATAGAGGGAGGATGAAAGAAGAATAAGAAAGAATGAAAGAATAAGAAAAAAGGAGGCAGTAAGATGAGGAAAAAGGAATGAAGGTAAGAAGGGAGGGCAAATAAGCAGTTAAGAAATCGTGGCAGAGGCAGCAGTGATGGAGGAGACAAGGAAGGATGAAAATGGTTCTGGTGCACATTTTGTAAGTAATGTTTGAGTCAGGGGTTTGAAACAGTTTAGGCCGGCCTTCTTTGATTCTGAAAGGATTAAGCACCCTGTGTGAACACTGCAGACGACCGTGAAGAGCGACAGGTAACAAACAGCAGGACGGACTTGATGCTAACACGTCGAGAGCTCTGCGCCGGCCAGCGCACAGCTTCTATGATGAAGTCATCGGCGTCCGAGCCGGCGAGGCCGGAGGACTTGCTAAACTAATGAGTCAGGTTGGCTCAGTGTGGAGGCGAGGGCCAGGACTGTCTGCAGCCCAAGCAACAACAAAGCACAATGAACCAACTACTGGCAGTCAGGGACAATCAGTCAACCCCACCGAGAAACAGAAAAGCACCTTCAGCAGCAGACTGATCCAACTCCCTCTGACGGGCGGGACGCAGGAAGCCAATTTAGGGCCAAACTGTCTGATAGAAGAGAATAGAAGAGAGAGCAGAGCCCCGTTTTTTAAAAAGACAAGATCACAGCTCTCCGGATCAGAAACTGGAGGAAGTGGAGTTTATATAATAATCCATTTGCAGGCCGACGGTGTTGCATTCACAGGTCGCTGTGGAAAGACTGAGCACATTTGTTGTGTTCTTTGCAGACCGGACTCACAGTTTAGCTCGGATTCAATGTTTTCCAAACAGCCTCTTTACCTGCGTTGCTGGATCATCGTTGTTTAGAGAAACAAAAGTTTTGACTGTTTTATTTTTAGTTGAATGTGAGACAATCTGAGAAATGAGGATTTTTCTTTAAGCACATAATATTGTTTACATCAGTTTTTACTGTTTGACCAGCAGAAACTATTTCTACATTCATTGTTTAGCTCCTCCTGTCTGTTGCTTCCAGGACCCAGCAGCACTTTGAGATTTTTTTCCTTCCTTCTTTAATACAGAAAAGTCTGCAGAGGCTCCACATTGTACTTTATTAGCCAAAGCACGTAGCAACTGAATCCCTAGGACACAAGCCAACATCACAATGGCCAGCAGTGTGATATGTGATACATAAATGTAGCACTTAATTCATTAAAAAAGGTCCTGCATGAATGTAATTTTCAGGAGACAGGGTTCCACAAATGGCCTGAAATATGAAAATACGAAAGGGCGCATAATCAAAAGCACAGTTTATGTTATGATGGCGACACCACCGAGCCGAGGTGCGTGCGTCTGAAGCGCAAACACTGCAGCTTTGTGGAAGGTGGATTTTAAGTGTGTGTAGAGGTGTGAGGGACTGTCATCCAACACGCAGCTCTGACATGACACACGGAAGCGGCCGCATGTCAGGGTCACCCCCCTCATCTTTACCACCCACCCCAAACGGTCCCAGTGGTCCTCTGCCAGCTTGGCTTGGCGTTCTGCCCAACGTCAGTGAATCATTCCCTGTGCCGGGCAGCAGCTCCGCTGCGATCGCAGCAGCGGCACGGTGACAAAATGCGTTTCCTCCTCTCAGGCTAATTGAATTGAAGGTGCTGCATATTCACTGCTGCTGCTCCTGGACGGCGGCGTCCTCTCAGCAGAGGTTTTTCTGTGGGAGTTTTCGCTCTCCATCACCGAGCTGTGACAGGACGCTCTGCTTTCAGAGTCGAGCCAACAGAGCTGATGGGATTGGTCCTGAGTGCTGCCACACGTGCTCTGAGCTGCTCTCCTTCAGCCTCGTCTGTGCTGTATGGCGGGTGTGTTAAGACAAAAATACAAAAACAGAGTCAAAATTGTAGTTAACCTGCAAGGGAAGACCCGGAGAAGCATCCTGAAGTGATACAAATTCAGCCAGTGTCCATTTGTTCTGAGTTACTTTAACTTTGTCCCTTTTTTATGAATTAGAAACACAACATTAGCACTGTGGCTGTTTAGGTGTGTTTAAAGCAGGATTCCTGCCAATCAAACATCACAGAAACGTGATTAATGGTGTAAACTGATGAAGGCATTTATACCATTAAATGTAGAAGCACAAATGACTTGATCTTTTTATGTTCTTCTTCTAAAAATACTAAAATATTTTGGCATACATTCAGCTTCTTGTTAAAAATGACAGTAAGTCATCCCTGCAGTTTATTACTGAATGAGGAATTCAGTAGTGAGAGAGAAGTATGTGAGGGTGGTGCAGGACATGGTGAGGTGTGCGGTTGGAGGGACAAATGGATTCAAAGTGGAGGCGGGATTACATCAGGGATCTGCTCTGAGCCTCTTCTTGTCTGCAGTGGTGATGGACAAGACATGCTTCCCTGCGAGAGGAAACCCGTTAAGTGTTTGGAGCAGAACATCAGCTGGGACCAGGACCTCTGCCAAACTCTGGAAAGGTTGGAGAGCGTTGTTGTCTGATGTGACATCCAGGAGGCCGGGATCATTTTGTCTTTTTTCTCCATAAATCCTGGAATGTGGTGACAACATCATAATAAATTATTCTTTGAACTAACATTAACAGTGATGTTGTACAAACTGATATCCTGACAGCTCCGGTTTGAAAACACTTAAGAAACACTTACAGACTTTAGTACTTCCCAGGAGGGAGGTTAGCCCGTTTCTGTACAAGCAACGGAGCGTCCAGACAAGGTGAAGCCGCTCTGCACTGGAGTAGCTTCATGTTAGTTAGCAGAAGATGAAGCTTCACTTCCAGGTGAATTCCTGCGGAGTTTGCTTGGCTGCTCCCAGTTGGAGTTTGCATGCAATGTTTATAAACTGACAAAGCTGAGAATAAGCAGCACCGACATGACGGTGAGCCCGAATCCAGACGCACACTTGCAGTCTAAACTCAGCCTTCACCCTCCTAAATAATCTGTCCATGAACGCTTCATAATCTCCATCCACTGTTTGTTCACAGCGCGGGAGTCTGTGTAGTTTTGTCACTAACGAGCCTCCGTACTCCGGCAGCAGGAGCGCACCCCTCGAAATGAGCACGTCTCCGGCCACAATAACATCTCAGTCTGAGTATTTAATTTATGTTTCTGTAAAGAACAGACATCTTTTTGTTTTGGTGTTTTAGTTTGACCTTATTCCACAAACAGGCTTCAGACAGGATGTGGAGACGCTGCACAGACACAGAGTTTGTAGCTTGCCAGAGGTTGGAAGAAACGCTCGAAGGAGAAAAGAGCAAACCAAGCGTGCGGCCTTTCTACACACACACACACACACACACACACACACACACACACACACACACACACACACACAGCAGGGGGCGCACAGAGGCACATACTGTATCTGATGAATAGCTGAAATGGTATGGAAATAAATGAGGACAGAATATGCATTCACCTAAGCCCAGTGAATACAGACAGACAGACGGACAGACACACACACACACACACACACACACACACACACACACACACACACACACACACACACACACACACACACACACACACGGCTGATGAA
>NW_005187758.1:327390-332726 GCF_000239375.1 Pundamilia nyererei | reverse complement strand
ACAGACACACACACACACACACACACACACACACACACACACACACACACACACACACACACACACACACGGCTGATGAATGCCTGAAAAATGGAAATAAGGAGGAGAAACTCACTAAAGGAGCATTCTGTTGTTTTCAGCCGACTCTGCCCGTCACTGTGTCTTTAACAGACTTGTGTGATGTCATAGAACAGCACAGGTGTGTGTCTTCATGCAGCAGGCGTGACCGAATGTGTCCCTCACCTTTCTAGGAAAAAACGAGCTTCACCATGCAGAACATTTTCTTTGATCTTGTCCTGTGTTTAAGTGTTGGAGCTGGATGCGGTGCTCAAACTTACGAAAGAAATTTGAAAACTGCTTCTTAACACGACAGGTCAACATGTTTTACTTTGCTTTATTTATTCATTGTCTTTGGTTTCCTGTCACAAACGACTTCAGCCGTGCTGTTTGGATGAGTGCTTCTCGGGAAAGCTGCCGTCTGCAGGGCCACGGTTTAAAGAGCTCACATTCGCTGCTAAAACTGTGTGTGTGACGTGTTTAGGGGACGTCTGTAAACTGTAGATAAAAAACCAAAACGGTGTCCTGCAGTAGTGTGTAAAAATAACCTTAGAAACTCACTTTGGAGATGAGACTAGTGACCATTACTGAAATAAAATCAAGCAAGTCGACTTAAATATTCTTGAATGAAATAAAGAATGTCATCATCATCAGTACACAACATTTTTAATCATTGTTCATTATTATTGCTTTGTTCCACAGTAACAGTGGAGCTATGACTGTGTTGTTAAAGGTCGTCCCTTTAACGCCGGGCCCTCCACATCCACATACACTACAGTGCTAACTTAACTCTAAGGGTTCTCCACTTTATTTACTAGTCTGATGTCCGTCAGTGAACAGGCTACAGCTGGACAGATGTCATTTTCTTCATGCATGTGTCATTTTTAAGCTTTGCAGTTTTCTGTAGCAGCAGCAGTTTTTCCTTGTCAGGAACGACTGAAAACACACGGACTAAATACACACAGGAGACTAATGAGGGAAGTGGGAACACACGGGGAAACAGCTGAACACATGAACATAACGACGTCACGAGAGGTGGAGTAAAACTAAAAACAATAAACATAGGAACACAGGACCCCTTCAAAATAAAACAGGAAACATAATGAGACGCAGACATGACAACCTGAACTTGACAACGTAAGACACAGACATGAAACACATGAAGGGCTTAACAGGGGTTGGAAGACACAAGGGGAATCGAATAACAAATGAACTAGAAAAACTAATGAGCTTAACCATATACTATAAACATCAAAATAAACTAAAACTCAAAACACTTGGTCATGAGACCCAGGGTCGTGACACTATGGCTGCTGTTTCAATAAGTGTGTTCATTTCAGTTCCACCTCAAGGAGCCTCAAATAGCTTCATGTTGTAAAGTGAAGCCTCTCCAATATTAAAGAGAACCCTTAAAATCAAATGATTCTCTGCAGTATGAACTTGGCGACAGTGTGGAGGAAGAACTCCCTTTTAACAGGAAAAAACTCAAACCAGCTGAACCACTTGAATAAGCTGGTTGGTTGGTGAGATGGAAGATGGCACATGACCTGATGCTCCCGCTCATTCAGCAGGAAGGATTTTAAATTTAATGGTGTTGGATCATCTGAAGCTCACTTTTTGAGTTTCTTCATTCGGTTTCTTCTTCATTGATTATTTGCTGTGTGTAGTAATAGTTTCATTGTTTATTTTGAATAATTTTACAGCACCACTGACATCGTTTCAGTCACTATTTTCACCCACTGTTTCAGCTTTGGTGATTTACCCTGAGAATGTGCCATCATGCTCATCCCCAGGTCTTCACCACAGACTCTGAGGTAACAAGACGTGATCAGGCAGCTGCTAGGGTTTGGATTATTTATCTGAAATATTATTTTTGAAACAAAAAGGAGATACAGTGAGTTTAAGGACATCAAAGTTGACTAACAGCAACCTATCTGATCTGAATTTACTAGCAGTAAATGTAGTTAATGGTGTCTGTGATGGTTTCAGAAAAGGATCTACTCAAATAAAGCGACTTTCCAATTTAAGATTGTTCATAAAGCCTCTGCTTTGCATTTATAATTATTTATAATGGTCTGATTGATGAATATGTAAGAAATGAACTGGAGGTGTTTTGTAGTTGCAGGTTTATTAATGTTTCAGCCCTAATGTAAAAGTTGTGAAGCTTGTTTGCATGTTTGTGCTTGAATGTGACTTTCCTCGTGCATATTTGCATGCGTGTGTGTGTGTGTGTGTCCTTCCTGAGGGCGATGCTTGTTTGGTTGTCTGTGTTGGCGTGGTGACCCAGAAATTCATCCAGTCTCCCCCGTCTTCCTGTTTCATAACATCTTCACTTTTGGTGTCTGTAGTAAAAAACCCTCTGCTGTTGTTTCATGTTGTGCAGAATTAAAGCCTCAGATTGTTCTTGAGCAAGGCAGCCGAATGCTAATGTGCAGTCCTCAGTCTAGCTTCAGAGGTGAAACAGCTTGTGGTTTTTGGCTCACAGAGGTTTAAATGTCTGGTGATAATACTGAAACTTAAAATAAGGATACAAAAACTGACTTTAAAGGGAAGCATTTTTGTTATTTTCATGTTCTATGTGCACATATATTTAGGAATTTTCTAGACTTACTGACTTTGCAGAGGAGGATGACTATTAATTGTTGGAGGAAACCCACCAACACAGCCCAGCTGTCCCAGTAGGAAATATGTTAATTATTATTAGCATAAGAAAAGTGATCTTTGTTGCGTTATTCACCTCTTAAGTGGATAACATTTCTAGATCCAAATGCTCCTTTCTTTTCCAAAAGCAACAAAACTCTGTGGCACCACTGACAGTTAAAAAAATCATGATTGCAATAAAGTTTAACATCAAGGCATCCATGAAAAAGAGTATTTATGAAGGTGGTCAGATAGCTAGTCTCAATCTAAAGATGATGTTCCAAATTCTGACTGATAATTCCTAAAAAAACACTCAAACATGCAGAACTCAGGAGACTGAAAGACTTTACCAACCCTCCAAACAGCAGTATAGTCAGTATAGGCAGTGGTAAAGTCAGACTGGTTCACATATAATGTACTATCAGGTTCCATGATGTAAAATACTAAAAACCAACCAAATTGAAGCCAATATAACGTCAGAGATTATCCAACCATAGGACGAGATTAGTCCTTAACACGTTGGTGCACGATTTCTTGCTACGAAAAAGTCCTGACCTTAAGGTTAAGGTCCGCACTGCAGCGTGCTAACAGGATGAGAGCCTCATCCAACACACGGCCGACACGTCATCACTTATTAAGGGGATTGCAGCATGCAGTATCGGCATTAAGCATTAGTTGGTTCAGCATTTCCTGAAACCTAAAGGTCTTGCTGTAGTGAGGAGCTGCAAAAGAATTAGTAGTAAACAACAATGCAAAGACACAATGAGCAGGGAACATAATTAAAAGCACGAAACACAGTTGAAGCTCTGCAGAGCAACGGATCTGTAATCATCTGTTCAGCCATTTGAAGTTTGTAGCAGTTCATTGTGGTTTAGCCTGAAGCTGCTGGAAGCAGTATGGAGGCTGATTAGTGTCTGAAAGAAGGGTAACATTAAATATATGACTCTGTCTGACTCTGAAGAAATATTTTCAGGTGATGCCAATTAGAGCATTCTTTGAGAGAAGTGCCTGGAAAAATGGCCAGAAGCCTTGAAAGATCAGAAGATCAGCTTGTAGGACTTTTACTGTGTTGGCTCATCTGTGTCTCATGCCCGTGCACCCTGCATCTTTTTCTAGAACGTGAAAGGACATGGGAGGAGGTAGTAAAGGAAAACAGACAGAAGGGAAAGGGTATAGGCAGGTCCACGACTATGAAGAAGTCCAACAGGAAGTTGTTAATGAAAAGACAATGGTAAAAAAAGGCATAACAGGGTGCTGAAATATATGAGACGACAAAATAGAAATCAAAGAGTAAAGAACATTATAATGCATTTAAATGTCAGACGGAAGCGGTATTTGGTCTTTGCTTCTTAGGCACCATTACTAAAATGTACTAAAAGTCAAGTGTGACCAGTCACTGTGTTGTAATGATTCCCCTGGCTGGTAATTTCAGAGCTGAATGTTCCTCTGATTATAAATTAGGTACAATAAATGTAGGAGTTTGTCAGAAGGTTGCTGGAAACAATCTTGTGGTCTTAAAAGGTCCTCAGAAAGCTGTGTGACTCAGGGAGCGGAACATTTTAGGCCTCTTTGATGTAATTTAGAGTTATGAATCATTCATAAAACACATGCGTCTGACAGCTTTCATTCACAACGTGGTTAAAATTAGGAGCTGACAGTGAGGTGTCCGAGATAAGATTACAGGCTGAATGCAGTGAGATTGTAGGCATGCATCGTGTTTTTTCAGACACGATTCAGACTGTAGACATTTAATCTGGCCCTGGCAGCATTTACCTTATTTAATGTGTATGTATTTTCTGTTCCAGTAGTGGATGCTCATATCAAACATGGCCAGAATTTTAAATATTGAAGTCAATGTATAGTGAACCAAGAACTCAGCGGTCATCCTTCTCTAACTGCTCAGTTTAGAGCAGCTATTTCTTCTAATGGAGCTGATGGCATAGAAAGAGGGTATCTCCCATACTGTTATCTCAGGCAAATAAGCCCCCATAGCCTGCTGGTCAAAGAGAGAGGAGCTAAAGTGAAATCCATCCATCTTTTATGGCTGATCTGGAATTAGGCTGTAGAGGTAGCAAGTTAATTATACCATTCAAATCTTTTCTTCCCAAGATGTGTTTTATAATTCATCCTGATTGCAACATGATACACCAAGCAGTCAGCTGATCCCTCCATGAAACTCTTGGTCTACAACAGGATTTCCTTCCTCCAAGAGAAAGTTGCCAGGATATATCCTTATTAGATGTGTGGACACAATCATCAGGGCCTTTTTGGCATAAATTAGCTCCACTACAGCCGAATCACATTCTCGTTTTTTGGTAACTACTGTGAGCTAATGACCAGAACTGAGATCGACTTGCTCTTCGCCACGTTGGTCTGGTAGACTTGTATTACTGCAGAGCTCCATCTTATCTCGCTTAGGTTAGGGTAGGCTTGAAGGTTAAGCCCTGTAAACAAAGACACTGATTTGCTTGTCCCACATTGCTTTAGCTGAGGGTTTATGGATGGTGGACACTGAAGCTGTTTGTATGTATGTATTTAACCTTTTAAAGCCGATCGGAGCAGACACGCTCCGTTTTGCGTAACTATTTTTAAATCCCTGTAGAACCGGAACCACATAAGCTAGTGCAATACTTTTTTTT
>NW_005187758.1:325023-326995 GCF_000239375.1 Pundamilia nyererei | reverse complement strand
AATTTGCATCATAAGACTGTTTTTCTTTTCCTGCAGTATATAAAAATTGCTGTATCTCCAAAATAAAACTATGAAGACACTCAAAATAAATTTCCTGTTGTTGTAAACTATTTTTGCAACTTTTTAAAGTTAAAGTTAAATTTAAAGTTTTGAGGGATAAACCTCTTAAATTTTTCCAAGTAGAAATATATGAAAAAACCCCCCCAAAAATGATTTTCAATATTTTTTGTAGTTTATTGCACTTTTTTGCAGTTTATGTCGTTATTATGGACTTAATGCATACATATTATTAAAATGTGGGCTATAACAGTTGTATTGATGTATAGCAACTTGAAATGCTCCCTAAAGCTCTGGCGGCCTTGGTTCTATGGTAGGTCTTAAAGGGTTAAGGTAGTGGCTTGTGTGGGTTAAGGTTCTTCATGGAGTTACTGGCTGCCAATTCCTGTGGTCCGGTCAACAGTATTCCTCTAACTTTGAAATGCATCACTGTTTTCCTGTAAGCATTCAAGGACAATGAATATGAGTGTTAGGTTTAGAAAAAGCTGGTTTGGGTTTCCATTGTAGCGTGTCCCTGCTTTGTCTGTGCAACAAGGCTCCTGCAGACACAAAAGTTACTTCTTATACAAACAGATTTCTTGCAAATTCCTGCTGACTGTGACGAATAAAAATGATTCAATTGCCTCCATGAACATGAGACAACTTTGGGACCTTTTTCTTGATGATTTCTGGTTTTCTTGTGAGACCTGTTTGAGAAGAAAAACTTAAGATTTATTTGCTTTTCCAGCCTTTTTGTCATCTTTCAGTGTCGCTGATCTTTCCTAACTCAACTTGGGGAATTTTATTGTTTCAGCTGGGAGGGCCAACAAATCTCATGATGCCAATAAACGTGTACGTGACCAAGTGATGGAGTCAAATGGAAACCAGGACCAAGCAGCTCATCGGGACCTACTGTAGTTGGGGCACGTGTGTGTGTGAGAGAGACTGAGTGGATGACAGCTTTTGATAAGAATGGAAAACAGAGCTAGATCTTCCTTTGATGTGGACACACACACGTGAATGCACACACACACACAGACACACACACAGACACACACACAGACACACACACACACACTCTCTTCAGAAATCAGATTTGGGAGCTGTGAAGAATAAATGCATGAAGGGTTGAAAAACGAGGGCTGTCTAATCATTCAATTAGGATCCAAGGCAGATGGTCTGGACACACACACACACACACACACACACACACACACACACACACACACACACACACACAGACCTGTTACACACTCACACTTTGTCAGTCTTGCTCTCTTGAAACTCTCAGTGTAATCTTATAGTCAGTCTCTCTCTTTCTCTCCTTCAGTGTAACCCTATACTCGATTGCCCCGTTTCCGGGTTTAATGAGACTATTGTTGGTCTGCACTTCATTATCTCAACTTCCCATAATTATCAGACTCTATACATGGAAACAAAACACCACACAAATAGCATGCTTTCTGAGTGTGTTTTCTTGTCTTTAGCTTCCTTTCAATATTAACTGCACCACAGTGACCTTCTTGCAGAAAACAGTCCGCTCCAACCTGCACATTAGTCCCTGGGCAGGCCTGGTGGACTCGTGCAGACTTCACTGCACTTGTTTCAGCTTACAACTAAACTATAAACAAGATGAATTTGATCTGTTTTATTAAACATACTTTTAATGGGTGTATGGCTGGAAAAAAAGGAGGAGCAAATACAAATGCACACTTCAAATAAGTTGGTGAGGTGGATGAAGGGCGAAAAGAGAAACCCAAAGATTTCGTTTCACCAATCACATGGATGCTATTGCCTGAACAGACTCTTTTAAAAGCTCCAAAGAGCTAAAAAGAGTTTTCATGTTATATATTCCTGTTACACATTTTTCATCATTCAGTCCTACTTTATGTCTATTTCAAGGACTTTGTCTTCTTTGTTTTTTCCTCTTTCCCCC
>NW_005187758.1:319605-323507 GCF_000239375.1 Pundamilia nyererei | reverse complement strand
GCTTTTCTTTGCAAGCTCCTTTGACTATCTTCATGGAAACAGGCCACCATCATGTAGAAAAGGAAAAATGAGCAGTGTGATTGTCTTACCTGGACTAAATATGTAAAACGGATCAAAATCGAAAATTGTGCTCTTGTTGACTCGGTGTTCCATGCAGTAGTGTCATCTGGTTATTTGTAAAACACCTTGTGCAGCTGTTGACATCGCAGAGGTGTCAGGCAGAGTGGGAGGGGGGGCAGGTGTGATTGAGCTTCATCAGGTTGGAGTCGATCGTGGAGAGTTTTTCAGGCTGATTGCTGCCCTTTCAAAGGGCCCGAGCGGCCGCTGAATGATGAGCGAGGTGAAGCTGGGGTTGTCCTGAGTGGCAGAACGCCGTCTCAGAGGACGTAATCATCCTGCGAGCGACGAGGCCGTTCAATCACAGCTCTGTCCCGATGCCCATAGACACTCCTGGCACTCAAATCAAACGCTCGTCAGCTCATGACTCGAGGATTCAAAATATACTCAACAAGTGTTTTCTATCATCAGTTTTGACCTAAAGAGGGAGGCCGCTTTTATTTGACTTCTTTACTAAAGCCTCTGCATCAGCACTGACGCATTTCGCAGCTCTATTACCATAAAATATGGAAGTTACAGCATTATAGTCCTTAATTGTAATGTGCTCGGCAAGTTTATGCTTTGCAAATGTCACCAATGATTTTTTTAAAAGTGAAGCTGAAATGGACAGATGTGAAAATAAAATTACGTCAAAACTAAAGTGATTAATCCCAGAGTGGCAAACACAGTAAGCTGGATGTTGAGCATGCTCAGTGACTTCTTTACAAACAGCTGCTCTGAGATTCATAGTCGTTAACCCTTTAAAGCCGTTCGGAGCGGACACGCTCCATTTTGCGTAACTATTTTTACTCCCGGTAGATCTGCAACCACGTAAGCTAGCGCAATAATTTTTTTTGCATATGAAACCGGAGGAGTTGTACTTACATCTGATGCCATCAGCTTGTCCTCGGTCACGGTTTCCTTCCACATAAAGCTTTGCAAAAATTGCATAAAAAGCACTTGCAGCAACAAAAACATAATATTCCAGAAACACACTTTGCTGATCCGATCAGCTGTTCATAACACTTCCTACGTTGGAATAGACGTCAGCGCGAACTATCGCATGTCCGCTATTACCTGCCCGAAACCGGAAGTGACGGCATTTTGCGAAAATGTCGTTTTTTACCATGAGGGCCTCATGAGCCTATACTGGTGTTTTTCAAAGTTATGTTTGACTTTATGACTTTCTGTGTCGTTTCTGGGATGCTGAGGACTCATATTGCACTGCTGGAAATAGTTTATTTTGATGCTGCTTTTTTGCAAATTTGCAGTATAATATTTATTTTCGTTTTTCCTGCAGTGTATGAAAATTGGTGTATTTCAAAAATAAAACTATGACGACACTTAATATAAATTTTAAGTGTCTAGTTTGTGCAACTTTTTTGTATTTACAGTTTTGCAGACAGCCTCTTAAATTTCTCTAACTAGAAATATATGTTAAAAAAACAAAAACGATTTTCAATTGTTTTGTATTTTATTGCACTTTTTTGCAATTTATGTAATTACTATGCACTTAATGCAGACATATTATTAAAATTTGGGCTATAATGGTTGTATTGATGTATAGCAACTTGAAATGCTCCCAAAAATGGCTCCACAGCATGTAAAAATATAATATAAGCTCTGGCAGACTTGGTTCTATGGTAGGTCTTAAAGGGTTAATATTGGGAACAATTATGATTCATAACACAACACGAGGATGTTGTTCTGGTGGTCAGTCAGCTGTTTTTTTTCTGACTATATGTGAGACGTCAGCAGATTTTGGGCTCGTGATCTACTTTTCAATCTACAGATTTCATATTCTGGTTTAATATCAGCACTCGCAGTAAAAGCTAAAAATAACAATCATCATAATAATCCTGCTGTAAAGTTGAAGCTGCCATGCTGCTTATAATTATTAAAACCATTAAAGCTTTTGTAAACTTTGGAGAGGACTCAACAATGAAATGTGTCAGAAATACTTCGTGTGTCATCTCTACAGTTTTGATGTTTGCAAACATGCACTGGTTTAAATTTTGTTAAGTTTAAACATAATCGTATACAGCACAACTGGATCGATTTATATTTTGATTTACTGAACTGCTACAATGCTTTGCATTTCTTTTTCCTGTGACTTGATGAACGAGTTTCCAGCAGCAGCAGCTCCGCTGGGTTTTGGTGACAGTGTATTGAAGTGTGTTCTGTTTGATTCAGCAGGTTGTGGGATTAGATTAGATTACTATGTTCAAACTGGAAGTTTAAAGAAGGAAGTCATTTTTCATAGCTAACCTCTGTCCTCTGTGTGTGTGTGTGTGTGTGTGTGTGTGTGTGTGTGTGTGTGTGTGTGTGTGTGTGTGTGCAGCTGGTATACTGGGCCAGTCAGCAGCAGGATCAGGATGAGAAGATGGCTGGCTGTGTGTTTCCAATGGGACCAGAGAGCTTTCAGCGCTTCACGCCGGACTCCCTGGCGGCCATCGAGCAGCGCATCGCCCAGGAGGAGGCCCGACGCAACAAACACTACCAGGAGGTGCGTCAAAACAAACACACACACACACACACAGCTCACACAAGCACAACAAGATGCTGGAGGGTAAACGTGGAAATAAAGAAGTGAGCTGTTATAAGCAGACAGATGTGAGATATTTCAGATGTGGTTTGTGTGTCTGTGTGTGCGTCAGGACCTGGGCGACGTGGAGCTCCTCCGGCCCCGGCCCGATCTGGAGGCAGGAAAACAGCTGCCACGCATCTTCGCTGACATCCCATCTCATCTGGTGGGCGTTCCACTGGAAGACATCGACCCATACTACTTCAAAGACAAGAGGGTAGGTCACCCAGAGAGAAAGTGTGTGTGTGTTTCTGGATGTACCTTCTCCGCTGTTGGAGAGGATCCCTGGAAGATTCTCTGAGGACCACAGGAGAGTTACCTAGTGTGTGTGTGTGTGTGTGTGTGTGTGTGTGTGTGTGTGTGTGTGTGTACGATAGCAGTTGCTTTAAGGTGATTTATACTGTAATGGTATAGATGTAATGTGAAATTACATGATTTTCACGTAAAAATAGTAATGGGTTTTTTTGTCAGCTTAAATTATTGGGTTTATTATACCCTAAAACTTAGTTATTATACTTTTTTCACAATTTTTACACTGCTCTAAAAGCTATCAGACCCAAAGGCTACAGTAAGCAGGATAAGACACAGTAGGTTTGGGCAACACACTGACTTTTCCTCTCAGGTGTTTCAACCTGACCTGCAATGTCATAAAAGGAAAACAAAGCAAACTGCCCAAAAAACAAATAACGACAGCTTTATATATTCATCGTGAGTCAAATTCTTTTAAAGCGTCTGTGGTGCTGCTGCAAGACACAGCCCATCAGATTTTTATAGGTGAATAAAGCTTCTCTGTGATAAACTACAACACCTTAGAGATCCCAACTGATGGATGAACATCTGAACTCCACTGTGGATATTTCAAAATCAGACATAATGACATTTAAATAGACTGCTTCAAGTAAGCAATTTCGAGTTCACCAAACAGAAGTTCCACAAATGTAATAAAGTTAAATAAAAGAAAGAAAACAAATTCTCTTAGTGTGACACAGATGTTGCCCACACCTAGTTTAGAACGACCTGACGGTGGCATCGAAATATAAAGCCATCACGGTTTGAAACAAAATGTCATGTGTTATAAGGCCTTACTCACAGAAAGCTATTCTACTTCTAGGCGGCGGCCTAGAGGGAAGCGACCCGGCGTCAGGAACAGGCTGAGAGCTCGTGCACACCGCACACCTCTGCCTAGCATCCTGCTCGCCAACGTCCAGTCACTGGAGAACAA
>NW_005187758.1:316407-319585 GCF_000239375.1 Pundamilia nyererei | reverse complement strand
GTGTGTGTGTGTGTGTGTGTGTGTGTGTGTGTGTCCTGGATTGCTCACGAATCTGTTTACATGGTAATATTGTGGAGACTGAACCATGTAAATAGGACAAATCAGCTGACTTCAGACTTCATGTAACCAAAAATATTTAGTCAAAGCCGATCGATTCCACAAGGAAGCAGGTGGAAGCCATTTTTTATTCTTCTAGCATTATTTAGCACTAATTAGCCAATATGCTTTTCACTAGCTAAGACTGTTAGCATTGGCCACAGATCTCCAAACCAGACAGTGGCTCGTCCAGGTCTTATTCAGTCTTTGGGACTGACTAACTCCTGGAGCCAGCCTCCAGTAGAGCCTGCCAGGAACAATCTACATACTATTCTCAAAATTTATGTAAACTAAACTGCAAATCTACTGTTATAGAAAATACTACGTGTATCAGATCTTATGGTTTGTTACATTTCAGAGAACTAAAATAATTTAAAGTAGATTAATCACTTCATTATTTACAGAAAGATTATACATGAAAAAATCTTAAAGCCATAGAGATGAACAGTTACCCACCCTAAAACCACAAACCCAAGACACAGCACCCATATTATTTAGAAATAAATTCTAAGGAATAAAAATGGAGGCCTTGGCTCCCTGGTTCACTGCTTTAGTGCCTTTCTTTGGCAGCACAGTGCATTATTAATAAAATCTGTGTATTTATGTATTTTTCTGTCTGGTTCTCCTGCAGACGTTCATAGTCCTGAACAAAGGGAAGGCCATCTTCCGTTTCAGTGCCACATCTGCCCTCTACATCTTCAGCCCCTTCCACCCTATCCGGAGACTCGCCATCAAGATCCTCGTGCACTCATATCCTTAAGTACACAAACTCTGCTGCTACTGTCTGTACTTGCCTTATGATCTGCAGGGAAATGGCTGCGGGTGGGGGTCAGGGGTCAGTTACAGAGGAGCCTCCAGTGCTTTCAGTGTGTGCTGAAGGATGCTGTGTGAGAGAAGCCAGGCCACCCTGACGGCAACAGAAGCAGTTGTTGTGGTTGTTGTTTTGCCTTTGTCTGCTTCACTGCGTCTCATTGTGACTGACGGGGCAGCGATATCTCGGATACTGTTTTATTTTGATCACAACCATCAACACGCAGTCCCGTATAAAGAGACCATCACGCACAGTTTCACAAGTAAAGATTAGAGGGTTAGAAAAGCTTAGCTTCATTCTTATCAGAAAATATTCAAATTAAAATCAGAAAATAAATATTAATATAAACTAAAAGTCAAGTTTAAAGAGCAGGAGGGTCTAAGACAAGGTTGCATCATGGGAAATGTAGGCTCCAGGAGATTTGAACGTAATGTTTTAGTCTCTGCTGCTTTTCTTAAACAAAGTCCAGTCACACCACAAACAAACAAATAGATAAATTAGATAAGGATTTCAATGATTAATTGTTATATGTGAGTATTTATTGGTAGTATTGGATTTCAGGTTGTTGAGCAGTGTTAGGATTTGTCATTGTTTCCTTATTTTAGAAGTACGAGAACGCGTGAGCTGATCACAATAACAATCCCAGTCGCACTGATGATGATAATTATTCATTATGCTCCTGCTTTTTACAGAATTTGCTAGGGCAGTTATGTGAGCATTGACTGTACAGCAGTACATCTAAGGTCCTTAAAGATAAAAGACAGGGGACAGCTTCCTGGTGTTCGTTGAATGTGCTGATTCGTTGGCACCACAAAAAGTCAAGATCCTGTAAATCTATGTATACATACCGTGTATGCATGTGGGCCTGGCACACAGCCGGATTAATGATGCTGTATGTTAACTGAAGAGGTGTGAGATAAAGGTTTAAAGGTCCAGCTCTGTGCTGACAGGTGAACGTACACAAAGTCTGTGTGATGGGTGGCATGCTAACTGCTCAGCTTATGTTATGTTGAAGGATAGCAGAACTAATGCTAACACGCTTTCAGTGTAAATCAAAACTCATTATTCTGCATGCCTGCTGGAAACACATGAAACGTATTTAACAGTTCGATAAGTTCCTCTCTCTGGCCAGAAGAGGGCAGCTCCTCTGGAAGCAGTCACTGTGAACACAACCGTACTACTCACTTGATTTTTCTCTCTTAGAAAATATTTAATGTCAGTAAAATACTCAAGTAAATGTACTTTGATTCCTAACGGTCCTATTCATGCTCTGGTGTAATGGTGTAGGGGATCATTTGGTGTGGCAGCACCAGCCAATCATATGTTTGAAAGGAGTGGAGGTTGCTGCGTGTGGTAGGTGGGGGACTGTGCCACCCCCATGGTGTGGTGTGGATACTTCCCTGACAGTAGAGTAAAGCTCACATTTGAATACTCCAGTTGTGTTAGTGAACGTATCTTGTTAATTAAGGCACTAAGGTTCTCATAGCTTTCAGAAATGTTCCATATTTCACTGTAATCAAAGTTGCGTACGGTTAAAATATCTGTTAGCTTAACTCACAGATGTGTAAAGTTAAACTAAGCAAGTGTTTGCTGTCGGTAGTTCAGATGATTTTTTTTTTCAGCGAGGTTAGTTAAAAACTGCCATCCTCATTAATATCAGTTAAAAGCAGATGCTTTTTGCTAGCCAAGCCAGCTAGCTGGTCCAAAAGTGACGTCTAGTTTCAGACTGCTAAGATGATCCTGGGCTAAACGGGTCGGTCTACACAAAGTCTGTGTTAAGCTGATTCTTAACAAATCAGATCTGGCTGTAAACAGTCAGGGGATGCCTTTTATGAATAAAGTAAATACCTTGACCTATTCAGCTAAAGGCCAATTCCTGCATTTCTGTGCTCAAAACTCTTTAATTTCACAGATTAGAGCTTTTCTCATTGTAAGAAAATGGAAGCAGAAAAACAAAAATAAAGCGACTATTCAGCGTTTTATGGAAAAAAGTTAAACAAATGTAAATTATTAATGTGAAATAAAAATACCTTTTATTTGATAAAAATACATAAAATAGCATCACTCTTATCAGAATATATTTATGCAAGACATTACAGGTCTGCATACCAATAGTCATCAGATATTTGTCGGAGACATTAATGGTGTAATCGTTGTTTGGCTGCTTTAGACAGACAGACGTCTCTTTACATCCTCCAGTGGTGAGTTTATACTGGGTCCCACAGCTGGACGGTCTCCAGGCACACGCACAGTAATGACAGCATATTAAGC
>NW_005187758.1:303049-316346 GCF_000239375.1 Pundamilia nyererei | reverse complement strand
GTGTGTGTGTGTGTGTGTGTGTGAGCGAGAGAGAGAGAGAGAGACAGAATCAGAGGGCTCGTACTGTCGGTCGTATTTCTGAGCCAGGTATCATCCTGAGCTGTCTGGTGAGCCGTAAACATGGCCAGTAAATACTGCACAGCCTTCATCAAGGTGGCACACATGCACACACATGCACACAGGTGAATATACAGGCATTACAGGGACACACACACACAGAAATATTGTGACTATAATCTCTCTGCTGACCAAATCTCTGAGTTTGTTCCTGGAGGAGTGTCGACCTTTGACCTTTGACTTATAGCCTGTCAGGAGCTCTTAATATGTTTGCTTGTTGTGGTTTCTTAACACCTGTAGGCAAGCCGGAGTGTAGTCTGGATTTAAAAATTAAGAAGTGGTGAAAAAATCAGAAATATACATATCGTATATATACATGTGACAAATTAAAGGAAAATCTGAATAAATTAATGAATTTAAAAAACCCCCCACAATGAATGCAGGTGTTTCCACACAGGTGCTCTGCCTGTTGTAATTGAGCAGTTACCATCCATTCATGCTCTGTGGAGTGTGCACACCCAGCTGATCCTGATTTTGTTACAAGCTGTCATGAGGAAAAGGTCTAAGTGACTCTGAAAAGGGGGCATTTATGTGACGAGCGTCACTGTCAGCTTCTGGCTCAGCTGCTTTCAGCAGGAAGATAGATGGAGCTTCTGGGTCTTAAAACTGAATTCTTTCAGTTGCCACCAGGGGGCGATGCCTGCAGTTGGAGAAAGACTATAAAGTCTACACAAAAGCCTTTCCCTGACTTGAACTCTGTAAACTGCTCAGTTTGTCACCTCAGTCGCTCATTTTGGGTCATATTGAAGGAAAAAATAATCCATATTTATAAATTTTATTTTAAGGTTCAGGAAAGAGGATTATCTGGGATCAGCCAATGAGCACTTGATTTCTCAGTCAGACCCGCCCATCTCTCGTATTGATGGGAAATATGAGTAATACAAAATTCCAGCATTCACAACAGGACTTAAGAAACTATAGTGGGTGACATCAGTGTGGCTGCATCAGGTCAAATTCAGATTTCACATTCAGATTGTCACGGCTAACGGGGTGAGCCGTGTAGAGGAAATAAATGAGGATACACTGACATAAGACACGGACCTTCACAATAAAACAGGAAACAATTCACGAGGACGCAGACTTGACACCAAACTAAATCTACACTAAACACGAGGGCACAAGACACAAAACCTAAGAACAAAACCCTAAACCAGAATAAATTGAAACATAGGATATAATATTCAAAACAAGATAACAAAAGAATCAGAAGTCATAATACAGAAGAATACTAAAACATAAGGAACTGAATGAAATGACCTAGAACCGTAACACAGATTCATTACATCACAGATCCATTGCTGAGCAAAATTATGTGACAAACAAGAAAACCTCCATAAAAACTGGAGCGTGTTTAAAAAGACTTTAAGGCAACCAATAAAATAAACAAATTCGTCTTTCATAGCATCTGTATTCTGGGACAATTTAAGCTACCGGTAGGAGTTTTCACCGTCACCATCCTGGTGTTTGAACTGGAAATGCAGACTGAACACTGAATGCTCATTGGCTGATGGAATATTGTTTCCTTTTTGACAAAATAACCGCCTAAAACACAATGTTGTGTTTACAAATACTGAGCTCTTAAAATCAAAAGAAAACAGTTTCCTTGAGGTTACAGGAAGTGAGGAGTCGCCCCCTGCTGGCAATTAACAAGAATGCAGAATTAAGTCACTTCAGTTTTGGGATCTGTAAGCTCCAACTTGGCGCTACTGTATTGTGGTATTGACTAATTTTTGCGGCCACACTCAAGAGGCCATTCGAGGAACAGAGTCAGCATGAGGCTGTCGTTATGAAAGCAAATGCACGTTTCGAGTTCAGTGGTTTCCAAACTGCAGACGCACTGGTTTACAAAAACCTGGGGAAAAAAGGCGATGAGTCATCGTTCTGCATATACTCGGCAAATCTGCGACTTCATGTGCGGCGAAGAGAACGATTCAGGCCTGAACGCTTGACTTCTGCGGTTAGGGGTCAAGGGTGACGGTGTTGTTCTGTAGGTGGGGCTGGTTTGGTGGTAAGAGTCACTTCAGATCAATTGTTGACCCCACCCCCTCCCCAATGTAAGGGGCACTTTCATTGTTTCTATAGACGCTACAGAAACCAGCTGGCTCTCCACATAGAGAAATGATTGGTTCATTAATCATAGTTACTGACAGGAAGTTTATGGCAGCAATTATGATAACATTTTTTAAGCACACAAATCACTCGATCCAGCCTCTGAATGGTGAAGATGTCTTAGTTTAACTTTCCCAGTTTGCTGTTACGATAAAGTCTAAGTTGTATTTTTTGTGTGTGGCTGCTATATGACTTTATTATGACTATATTTGCATAGCTAGATTATTAAAATAAAAGACACATGATTAATTTGCATAAAAATGGAACTAAACCACATTAAATGACTTTACAGTGAACAACAGCAGGTGATCAGGAAAATGTATCCTTAGTGTTAGTTACAAAGAAATCCCAACTTTGGTTGTGTATAGTTTATGTTGGCCTGTTAGTTATACAGATCTGAGTTTAAACCCAGAGTGGAAAACATGCTCCACCTATAAGTGTGTAATCCAAACTACTGGAAAGATTTTCAAAGTGTGAAAGCTGCTTTGAAGAATTGAATATCTTTAAATTTTCAATCTAATTAATTATTAATGCTGGTTTCTGGTAGCAACAATAAAGCTACACGTGAAGGTTTTGCAGCTCCACTGAGGACTGTAAAAACATGTAATATGAAATTAACATCGCCTTGAAATTAAGATACCGTCATTAGATGTGAACCTTTAATTCTAAACGATGCACGAAAGTCAGCTTTTTCCCTACTGGTTTTACTGGTTGGTACCACGTATGATCAAACTGGGCTTTATGTTGGTCAGGGTTAAACTGCAACAATGAGTCATATCCTGTCTGGTTTCCATTTGATGCCATGAACGAGAGGAACTGAGTGACACACCGAGGACATGGCACACTCTGAAGGAAGCTCCCATCTTTAAGCATTCTCTGCTCTAAATGTCATCATAATTTACAAATGAAACATTTGTTTTTTATTTAATAAGCCTTTCAACTACAGATTAAGACCATAAATTCATCAGGAGAGCATTCACTGAGGTCAGAGATCAAGTTGAGCAGCAGGCTCGTTTTCTCATAGATTTCCATACCAAATGACTCGCCCCCTGCTGGACATCAGGAGGGTAGCAGTTCTAAGGCACTTTCAGCTAGTTATCTAGTTAATTTCAGACTGCAGATGATAACTGCTTCCATTGTGGATAGATTGTTTAGTTGAGTGCAGGGGCTGATATTAAATGTGAATCTAGATGTACTTTAGGACGCTTTACTGACTTTCGAAGTTAGAGGCTATAGCTGTGGGTTTTTGGCCCGTCGCCCGTGCACCAGCTCCACGCTGGCGTCCGCCTCAGGCCCCAGACGCCAGGCCAACATGACAGCTATTACTTCACACCCAAAACTCAACCCACCCCCCTTATCCTCACCTCACACCCGTCTATTTTTACCGTGGGAGGCGGCTGCTGGTGTTGAGAGACGTTGAGCTGGCGGACACGCTGCTGTTGTCAGGGGAATAAGTGGGTTCAAGAGGTCATCAATGGAGGTGCGGCGCTGCTGATGTCCACGTTGTGTGTGCGTGCTGTTCTGAGAGATGAAATAAAAATTAGTGTGTGTTGTGTGGAGGAGGTGCACGATGTAAGGGTACAAGCTGCGGTGCTGAAGTGGAGTTTTAGTACGTGTTTGTGCTTTAGAAGTGTTTGTGTGTGATCAAGTGTGTTCTGGATTTGTGCCCAACCACAGTGGCGCCACTATGACAAGCTGCTGTTTGAGGTGGACACACACACACACAAATACACTCATGAACCGCTGTGATATTAGAATACAGCGATTGTGTTTTTCTGAAGGCAAACCGTGTTATTTCCCATGGGGCCTTGCTCCTGAGGACAGTCATTTGATTTTTGCATCCCATGAGGCATTGCTGTGGGACTCAGAGCTGCTCTGCAGCCACCAGCTGCAGTGCCGTTGTGTTTTAATTGTGTTCACGTTGAACCAAAGTGAGTCAATAAGCTTTGTGTTTGTTGTGTGTTGTTGCTGAGTTGTTGTTGTGGATTTGTGTGAGCTTTAAAGTCATGTCTGTTAAACCTCTGAAGTCCAAGTCATCATAGTTGGTAACCCAATCCTCACCCTATATTTTGGAGAATTGCGTTTTGGAAAGAAAAAGTGATTCATATCAGTCAGAATAATTATTTTCTTTATTTCATGATTATCAAAACGTTGGGAGAACAAATCAATAAAAACAATATTCTGATATGTTCTTATATATTATGACCAAAGTTAGGACCTTTATTTTTTTATATTAGCTTTTGAGGCAACCTAAACATCATTTTTTTAATGATTTGTTTTAATCATGACAGTTGATCATTTTGCTTTTCTCTTCTATTCAATTAGAATGTATTTTTACAGTGCTAAATCACAACAACAGTCCCCTCAAGGTGCTTTATATTGTAAGGTTGACCCTACAATAATACATACAGAGAAAAACCCAACAATCATATGACCCCCTATGAGCAGAACTTTGGCGACAGTGGGAAGGAAAAACTCCCTTTTAACAGGAAGAGACCTCCGGCAGAACCAGGCTCAGGGAGGGGCGGGGCCATCTGCTGTGACCAGTTGGGGTGACAGAATGAAGTCAGAATAAAAGACATGCTGTGGAACTCTTCGGAGTTTATCCATTTGGAATTTCCTCTTCCTAGCCCCTCTTTCAAAATAAAAGCCTTTAGGACAGGCAGTGGCATATGTTTAACTGGACAGCTCAACTGAAGGAGAGAAAAAATGAGGGAAGAATGGCGGAGATGGACAAATGTGGAATGAGGGAGAGAAAAAATAAAACCGGGGTAGATTATAGACAGGAAGACAGATCCCGTGGTGGGTGTGGGAGGTATAATGATATTACCAGTATGGTGGCCTGGGAAGTCCATAACAGCAGGTCTATCATTACCCCATAATTAGCTTCTGGCTCTGTGGCGGCGGCGGCGGCGGTGAGGGGACATTTGTGTTGTTTGTCAATTGGTAACAGTATTATCTCGCCGCCTGCCACAACGCTCCAGCAACATCATTACAGCCGGCACTCAATCAACAATTACCCCGCCGCTCAAACAAGTTTCAGCTGGAGTTTGGGCCGCTTTCACACAGGGAGTATGTTCCTTCTGCCAAATTACAATAATTATGATTCATTTATAGCTGTGATTGACAGCTGAGTGAGGTCTCATGAAGTCTCTCCCACCTCATCGTGCGCGGCGTGTTGAACGTGGCAGGTGAAGCTGATATTTAACATGTACTGTTGCCTTCTGACAGTTTGGAAAGTTACTGCTCCCCATTACATGATGATTAGACAAGAGTGGGCCTTTCCTCCCATCGCCGCTGTTAATGGCATATTAATTTGCTGTATTGAATGTGGCAGGCATTGGAGGGGAGCGCTGAAACACACATGCTAACTCGACACAGCCTTTCAGTTCACTTCATCTTTATTTAAGCCCTAATGGGAAATCAGTGAAAGGTATTTAAAAAAAAGGCACATGTAAAATCACTTCAGCATGTTGTGGCAAAAAGAGACATTTTTACACTTACATTTCAGCCGTTTAGCTGACACACTCCAGAGAGACTCACAATGAGAGAACAAGTCATAAAAGCCTCGGTTCCTTGATCACCAGCGTCACACTGAAGACATTTCCATTTTACATTTGAGCTGCTGCTTTTATCCGCACTGACTAGGAGCTGAAAATCACAGAAAAGTATACTAAATTGACTCTCTCGCAGTTCTCTTTTGTTCTCTGTGCTAAATTTCGACCTCTGTCCAGCCAACAAACTTTACAAGACTATTTGCAAATTTAAGGTTGTTGCAGGTAAAATATCTGACTGTTTATCCCATCCAGGCTGTTTATCAAGAGCTTTGTAACACAAACTCAAGAACTATCATTTAGAATAGAATAGAATTCAACTTTATTGTCACTGCACATGTCACAGGTACAAGACAACGAAATGCAGTTTGCATCCATCCAGAAGTGCTTTAGCCATGATATAGATATATTACAATATATATTAGCAATAATATAGATATGTGAGTATATTACAGAAATGGGTCTATTATGGTATGTTATAATGTACACGGTATGAAGTATGTTATGAATATGCTATAACTATAGGTATGTACAGGCTATGAACATGATATAAATATGAAAAACTATAAAGAATATGAAATAAAAAGCTATAGAGAAATGTGAACTATGCAGGTTATAAACAGTTGTAGAATTAAAAATTATCGTATGTACAGAATGATTATTTAGACAGTAGAGCAGTTAAGATAACTGAGATATGTGGATAATTCCTACAGAGGCTGTATAAAGTGCTGGTGGTTGTGAGTGGTGGTTCAGTCCATGTTATTATTGTGTGTTTGAGGGTACAGTTGTCCATTGTGTGTGTGTGTATGTTCAGTCCATGTGTTAACGTGGGTCAGATGTCAGGAGGCAGAGTTCAGGAGTCTGACAGCTGTGGGGAAGAAGCTGTTCCGGTACCTGGTGGTCTTAGTCCGGAGGCTCCTGTAGCGCCTCCCAGAGGGCAGGAGGGTGAAGAGTCCATGTGATGGGTGACTGGGGTCTGGTTGCTTTTGTGAACAATTTCACCTGATGACAAGCAACCTTCAGCAACCAGCTGCCAAACAGTTGGGGACTGGGTGCTGGTAGGGAGTTGGTGACTGGTCACTAGGCCTGGGTGACTGGGGCCTTATTAAAGTCACATATCAAGGTTGAAACACCTGGGAGGAGCTGATGGTTGATCTGTTCACCTGGATTAAAATATCTGATTCTTTATCATGAGTATCTAAATGACTTATTTAACATAAAGTTTAAAACACAGACAAAAATATTTCAGGTTGTACAATCTGCTCTTTTAGATTTTTTTTTAACATAATACGCTTGATAATTCAGCTTCTCTCCTCAGCTTTGTTGGCTGTGCTGCTCACTCTCCTGGTTGCCAGTCTCTGCCAAACAAACCACTTCCATGTTGTCTAGATAGTTGTGTTTGGTATGTTTTCTCTCCAAAAGATACTCCCGAGTGCTTCTTTTGATCAGCTACCATTCCTTCTGAAGGACACACACAGGAAACAAACTAAATCATCTGTGACAAGTAACCAGACATTTTTTCCCAGGCAAAGCAGTTGGGTTTAATACAGTATCATGCTGGTGTATATAGCAGTATACCAGGAGCAACTATAGTAAATTATGGGATTATGGGACCGTTTCCACTTTTACAGGTGTAGCTCGAAGCTAAAGTTATATTGAAAACTTGGAGTACTTCTACTTCTTGTTGGGAATCCCTCTATAATGTACAACAGGCTACGTAAGAAGACAGCAGGACCCAGATATAGTAGCAGGAGTCACTCCCACATTTGATGCCACTAGTCTTGATTTCTCCACACAGTGTGGGCTTTGTACTGAACTCTGATTCAAATGTAAAGTGTTTATTGTCTGATGGGAAATCTTCTCAGTCCTTAACCTGTTCACGTTATTCAGCTTGTTCATCATGTGCACCATCCTGACAAACTGTTGCTTCATGGCCATGTCCGAGCCGGAGTACTGGGCCAAATACCTGGAGTAAGTACACCTGGGATCTTTTCTGTCTTCTTCATCAGCCACAGGTGATTTATGTAAATTTACATTTAATCAATGATATTACTGGATATGCATTTCTTTCAAGTCATAGTAGCTATTGCAAAGTAATTCGAGGTAAATGGTTTGCAAATTTTAGTGTGTTGTTTGTGTCAGTCGCAGACCCTTAACTCATTCACTGCCATTGACGTCTATAGCCGTCAATGGCAGTGAATGAGTCAATGGGTTTAACTCATTCACTGCCAATGGCTGGCAGTGAATGAGTTAAACTAATATGCTGTTAATGTTCAAAGTGCACTTAAGGTGCTGCTGAATTGAAAAGTAAAAGCACGTCTTTGATGCTTTGGGACTGAATTCCATTTATTTCAATAGGACAGTTTTTTAAACTAAAGCTACCTTTGCAGCACATTCAGGGATCATTGGAAAAATGCATATTTTTGGTGAACAGACCCTTTAATGTACAGTAGTTCATCGCTGGCTTCCAGCTGTGGAGGCTGCTGCTGCTGCAGCTACTCGGTCAGGCCTAACGTGACAGACTCTGCGCTCCTGCCTGTCTTTGTACGGTTGAATTGTCATGAGTCGGGTCAAACTTGTTTCTGGGGACAAAATAAATAAGTGAAGGATGTGTGGTGGAGAGTTTTATGAATATTTATTCTAGCTCTCTCTTCCACTCATCCGGCTTTCTTTCTTTTCTTCATTTTGTCTTTCTTTGTCCTTCACTTCTTCCACATCCGTAACTTTCTCTTTCTTTCTGCCCTGCTCTTCGTCTGGACAAGCATTTGTCGTATTTTCTTCCTTTACCTTGTTACTGTCCAGTTCTGTGCCCTCATCCTTCCTCTTTTTTCTCTTTTTGTGATCCTTTCTTTTATTTTTGCTGTTTCTTTTCTATCCTTTTCATTTTGTTTCATCGCAACATGACTCCCTTCCCCTCCAATACTGATAAACGTTATCATCCCTCATTCAGGTACACCTTCACAGGTATCTACACGTTTGAGTCTCTCATTAAGATCCTGGCCAGAGGTTTCTGTGTGGGACCGTTCACCTTCCTGAGGGACCCCTGGAACTGGCTCGACTTCAGCGTCATTGTCATGGCGTGAGTCAAACACACACACTCACACACACACACATAGTATTATATAAAAGCTCAAAAGATTTAAAGTGAGAGTTGTTATAAATGAATGCCATGAACAGCTGTAATTAATCAGTAAACTTCCTGCATACTGCAGTACAGAGAGAGGATCTCAATGCTGTGACCACCCCTTGCCTTTTAAAGAGCACCAGTTCTCCTGAGTATACTTTCACACAGTATTTTGTCTGAACTTAGTTCTTTATGACTCTGCCTGGATGTTTGGGCTCTTTGTGCAACTCTAGAATAAATTTGGGACCAATCAAATGCCTTCCTGATGGATTTGCATGTGGTTACGTGTACAGTTTGTTCTCAGTGACTGTAGAACAGCTGCAGATGGAGGTCAGCGTCTTCATGAATAACTCTTCGATTGTGATTGTGAACCTGCACGAAAAACTGCAAATCGTGTTTACATTTACTGAAACCACTGAAACTCATAGGTAGTCTACTGAATGGACCAAAAAGTCACAGGGTTTTATCTGTGGAACGTGAAAAGCACCGGGCAACATTTTGTCCCTCGGTGTTTCTTAAATTATATGAGAATGAAAACAAAAAAAATTGCAACTAGAGTTTGTCTGTTGAAATTAAGGTTGAAATTTGGTATCAGTGACACCACACAAACTACACAAAGCTCCTTTGAAGTCAGCATAGCCATAATCGGCAACTTCTGGGACTTAAAGTGTAGCCAACGTTCAAGTACCAACAGCCGCAGTTCCTCCAGTGGCCACTCGAGGCTCCAAAGGTGAATCATGTTAAAATGTTCAGATTTACATAATAAACACATTTACAGCCTGTTCCAAATTTTTTTTCTATGAGGATGATATTTTTAAAGTCAAATTATTTCAACTTAGTTAAGGCTTAAAGTTTGAATTATTAGGGGCGTGGCCTTTTTGACTGACAGGTAAATGGTGACACAGGCGGCTGCTAGGCTTCACCTCAGCTAATTGGAGTTCTTGAACTGGAGCTGTGGAAGCCCTAACCCTGCTTCGGCCAAAGACCAGTGGGCCTTACTATGGCTATATCTCCATCCTCTGATCACTAATGTGCAGGTTCTGGTTGCAAATGATATTATCAGTATAAAATGGAAAGTCCCATTTCCAAGGTGCTGTGGTAACTGTTTCATGTGGTGATCAGAAAAACAAGCAATGGGTTGTGAAAGTTGAATGCACTCTGTGACGATCGGCTGATGTGACAGTGGCAGCAGGACCGCGTGATGAAATAGCAGAACACCAGTCATCCACCTGCCGTTCAAAGTGTGGCACCACCGGAGTCTAAACCTCAGTTCTTACATGAAAGTTTGAGTTTGAGCAACAGCAGCATCACAGATGAAGTTCAGCTTGTGTTTTTAGAAAAACGCTCCTATTGCACACAGATATTTTAGCAAGTTCATTTTCACAAAATCAAGAAAGAAAGATGACAGAAGAAAGAAGAAAATACAACAGAAGAAAACTGCTTGGATATAAAACAAGCAGATTGAGGCGGTGGGCTGGTAAAACATGGCCTTGCTGGATACACAATTTAAAAGTCAAACAATAAAAGATGACCAGGAAATTGTAGTGATTCTGCTATTTCATGCTTTTAATGGAATAGAAAAATAAATAAATCTGCAGAAATGACCAGAGTTAATCAGACAGCATTTTCCTTTTTTGAAGAGAGGCTCAGAGCTGCAGAGCAGCGTGGATGACGTGACTCTGTTGTTGTTCTGAGCGGATTAATGCTGCGGAATTAAAGAATAAAGGCGTGTCTCACACGAACTTAGATATATGTTCAGTTTCCAAAGCTAAGCAGAAGACACATTTGCAAAGTAAGGAGAAAGTCTGACTTTGTGCTGCCAGTTCAACCTCTACGCCGTTAATAAGCATAAGCCTGACCGGCGACGACTATCGCTGCTTCTTGAGCTTCTTCTTCACTGGGAACAAATGACACAGTACATTACACTTATTTACTGATTCTTATGCTCGTCTCTTTTACGTTCCTCAGCAAAATATACTTTTCACTACTAAATCAGCTTCTACAGCCAGAATATTTACACGACTAATAAACTGAAACTTCTTATGATGATGATCACACACAGCCTGTATCGTTTTACTGAAAGTAGCCTTAGAGACGTGGTTTCCTCTCTCAGAGTAAAAACTGCACCTCCTTCTGCACCAGACATTATCGGCTTCTTCTCCAAGCTTCACGAAGCTCAGCTTTGAGGTTCGGGTGTAATTGTACAGACGAGCAGACAAACATACATGGAGGACTAGCATGACATCCTGAAAGGGGACAGTTTCCCTAAAAAGGCTTACTATTGAAAACTTAATTATACTTTATAACTATATAGTTGTGTAACATTTTAAAAGCTGGACGGGGCTAAAGCATCTACTTCCACTCCTGCAGAGGTGGGGTGACTGGAAAAGTGGTGGAGCCATTTTTAAGGGCGTGAACAAGCTCAGCCTGTACACACTATGCTTTTTCAATTGATTTTAAACAATGAGTCCTCCTAATACTTTAAAGATTCACTGTGAGCCTCTTTTTTTCAGCCCTGTAAGTGGACTCAGTGACAGATTCACTGGAGTCAAAGAATCTGTGATTTCTGTTTTTTCACCATCTCCTGAGGGCTGCTTATCAGCAGTTCGTTAGAGACAAAAAGATTCGTCTTCCTCGATTTTCTTTTGCTTTTTGACGCTTTTCTAAACAACCTTGAGATTTCTTTTCACACTGAGGTCATTTTCACCTGACCAATCCGAGACGCACTCTGATGAAATGTTTTGTGAAGCCATTATCTCTGACTCTGGATTTCATCTGTTTTCTTTTGCTAAAGGACAGAGTCGTGGGTGCTGGAGGAATATTGGCTGCACTTTTTGTGGATACAAATGAGCGTTCACCACTCGGGCATTTAATTAGAGAGATTTGGAGAATGAGAGTTGGAACAACCAAATTAATTTTGCTCTCTTTATAGTCTTCGCGCTTGTGTTCTGCAGGTCTTTTTCATTTATTTCATGGAATGCGTTGCACTTGCATACACACCACAAAGGAGAATTTCTTAAGACTTCCTGCACTTGCTAGTATAGGATTTTGTTTTAAATCTTAGGTTGGATTTTTTTCTTATGATGGTGAATATTTTAACACGACCACAGTATGAGTAAATGATGTCTCGTTTTGTTGTGCAGGTTATTGTTTGGGTTTTTTTTTAACTTAACTTGAGAACACCATTCTCTTTTTTTCACGTATACTAAAAAAAAATTTTTTTTGTAGGAAAGACATCACAATAACAGAGGTGACATAAATACCGTCACCAATATTGACTGCATACTTGTTTTAAATTGGGGAAATAAAAATTAAAATCTTTCAAATAAACATCAACAGCAAGAAACAATAAAAGGCACAAAAGAAATGTCGCCAACAAAAGGGACAGCAGATCCAAAGCGAGATGAGTGAATATTTTATTGGCTGGATGCTACTTTTAGTGAATAAAGCCATTTTACGGTGTTTTCATAGAACAAAAAAACAGTGAAGTGGTTTCCTCAGTGACACTCTTGCATTTCCCAAATTACAGGTTTAAAAAGCACGAGGCTTCTCAAACCCCTCAGCACATAATCGACTGTCAAACCATCAATTCAAGTCAAGAAAAAGACTCCAAAGCTCTGAGCCTCTTATTCCTCTTAACAATGTTGGTGACGCCCGCTCTGTGAACGACATCCTGCCGCTTTGTTTCACAAAGAAAAAGAGCATGACCCATCCACATCGGCAATTGACTGACTGATGGAAAATCGCTGCAGTTTGGTTTGCTTTGTTATGAGGTGGCGATCAATCAGAGAGTCGATTAGCAGTAGGCCTGCGGCGAGGGTCGCCGGCGGGTAGATGAACAGTCAGAACGAAGCGATCGGATCAACAGATGACCCTGAGGCTCGGCTCGCGGGTTACAGTGTGGTGTAATGAAGCGCCGTCACCCCTGCCATGCACCCTCTGTAAATTGAAACATTTCATGAAGGTGCCCTCAGATGATGGGATGCCAAGTCTGTCGAGTCACATAGTACAACCCTGATGAGCTCCCATGAAATCCCCCAAAATGGTCTCACTTAAAGGAGAAACTCCCCATTAAATACAAAGATGATCCGAATTCCTGTCAGCGAGTCAGAGGGTTTAAGAAAACGCAGCTGTTGTCTGGATTACATTTACTGATTCGACCACGTAAGGGAAGTGAAGTCCTTGGCATTCCAGAGCAGGAACACGTGAACATTTAAGTGTATAATCATACATTTTGAAGACAGTCCTAGAGTTATTGGAAGAGTTGATGTAATTTTTTCTTAGTGCATCAACTATAAAGTTAAGAGAAAGAAATTATAGTTGGAGCTGGAGCTGTGAACTTTCAAGCTCTGGACTCAACCAGACTAGCTTTGCATGATTCACAGTTCAAAAT
>NW_005187758.1:285639-302266 GCF_000239375.1 Pundamilia nyererei | reverse complement strand
CACACACACACACACACACACACACACACACACACACACACACACACACACACACACACCTGTGTTACTGATATTGCTGGAGTAATGACATGTTAATGGCTGCCATCACCACACCGGCAGCAGCAGCAGACTCCACAGTCATTTCCACAGCATTAAAGCTGCAACGTTTGATACGTCGTATTGATCCATTTCTCACACTAAATCATCCATGATTTAATTAAAACACATTTGAAATTACTACTGTAAAGAAACGAAGCACTAATGGAGCTGAACAAGCACCATCACACGATCTCTTACTTTCATTCTTCAGTGGAAACTGATTTAAAGCAGAATTTTCCTCTTTTATAGCACAAAACAGATGGAGGAACTCAGATTTAATGATGCAAATTCTTGAGGTATAAAATGATATTCACACTGGAAGAGGAACAAATTCTGCAGCAAAGACAAAAAGGTTGAAAACGTTGCCGGTTGATGAGCATTTAGAGAAAAGACAAAAAGATAAAGGCTTAAAATTACAGACCTGGACTACAGGCAGTACTTTAAAAATCAGAATTATGATCAGTAAAAATGAACTTTGTGTAGTCCAAACTTGTGATACTAGAGCAAACAGGAGAAGAGTAACGTTTCTGATGCAGGAGTTCAGTGAAAAGTTCCTTTTTAAATAAACATCTGTTTGAAAATTAAAGGGAACTGAAGGTTTTTATGGTCCATATTATAACTGCTAAATAATTTGAGAATCTAAATGGTAACATTATATTATAAATACTGTTCACATATGCATTTTTAATGAAATATTTGATATATAAGATAAAATATTTTTGTTCATTTAGTTTAAAAAATCTGTATAAAGTTTATCATCTCTGAAAACTACTAATAACCACTTAAAATCTCAACTTACACAATAAAAATCTTTATTTTTTACATTTTAGTCTGTATAGTGTTGTCATGACAACAAAAATGCCAATACTTTATTTACCAGTATTTATTACTAGCTTTTAAAAAAAAAGCTACTTCATGTTTTGGTCTTCAGAAGCAAATATGAGAAATCGATCAGTGTTCTATTATTTCTACTTAATAGAAGAATAAATTGTAAAAAAATGAAAAGCATTTGTCATATTAGGTATTTTTCTTTATGATTTGGTAAAACTGGAACCTTTCAATAAAATGGGATGTGGTGTTACTCGTACATCATTTTTATCACTTGAAACAGAGGAAGAAGGAATTTAATCTAATTTCATATTCTCAAGATTACATTTTTAAAAGACACAGTAACAAAACAACAAACAAAAATAACAACAACAAAACAACCAATGAGGTACATTCACATAAGGCCTGAACTGGTTCTTTGAGCCCTCCATTGTGAAGTGTCTCTGCTGCCACTGCTTCCATCAGCTGGTCGTGACTTCTTGCATCTAAATGGCGTGTTCTGACAGCCACACCTCTCGACGCCTCCTTGGTAATTCAATCAGCCTAACAGTCAAATCCGGTGAAATATGAGCCGTAATGGAGGGCCGTTAGCAACTGAGTATCAAATGTCTTGAGCTAACTGGGGGCCCAAAATGGCCGCTGTTGCCTGGCGCCTTTTGGCTCTCAGGGCTTCGTCTGACTCGATCTAAAGAGGGCGTTCACAGCTTGGGTGTGGCTTATGTCTCTTGTTATAAACTTCTTTTTTTTAGGTTGTTGTTATAGATTTGATGTTTGTTTTATATCGAGTGCAAGAGCAGATTTTAGTAGTTTTTTCCCCCTTGGAGATTCATACTGTGGATGTTGATGTAAAAGTAAAAAAACACTTTTATTCTAAGTTTACCTTGTGCAGACTGCAGCTTGATTGAATTGATGAGTTTTAACAGGTATAAAAACCAAAGGAAACACTGTTGCTGAGATGCCTGAAACTCCTTGTTTGTCATTCAGGATTGTCTTCTGTTACCCGTCTATATCACCAACACTTTTGGAAAATCCCTCCATGGCTAGCAGTTTAGCAGGTGCTGATAATCAAATTGGGGCTGGGTATCGTCACTGATTTCTAGAATCAATTCGATTCGATTCAATTTGAACCGGTGAAATTTTGCCTCAGACAGTCAGAAATATTATAATTCAGATCATGCATCAGTACATTTCCATATTTTTATATCTATAAAAAGAAACCTGAAACATGCGAGACTTTATCAAAGTGTGAGCATCACAGCAGATGAAATTTTTGTCAAAGTACCTGAGGATAAAACAGAAAAACATGAAGGAAAATTAAGGATTAAATTAAGGATTAAATTAAGGATTAAATTTGTTCAGAAGCCTATTGAACAGCAGAAATGAGGCTTTCTTTTTGGAAGTAAGTAAAAGGAAAAAAACAGCGTCCGACAGCGCTGTAAACAGTAGACTGGTGCGTAACAAGCAAGCAAATAATGCAGAAAACAGATTTTTAGAAGGGAAACTGTTCTTGAAATACAGAGAGAGAGAGAGAGAGAGAGAGAGAGAGCTGTGCATGAAGTGTGATTTTATGGTGGAAACAAAACAGGAAAAGTCAGAGGGAATTCATGACGATGTTTATGTGAAGCGTAGTTTGGATCTTCTTTTGCTGCTGGTTCAGTCAATATTGTTTGGAGAGAGATCAAACAGCTTCAGAATCAGTGCAAAAAGGACGTAAACACAAAGCGCGGACCCGCCGAAACATCAGAATCAGCGAGCTGTCAGCTTTCAGCCCCGACCGTGTCCGTGCCGTCGGGTGAGAAAGGCGACATCTCACTGATTCTGATCTGTCGGCGGGTCCGCGCTTTGTGTTTACGTCTTTGTGCAGAATCCGTGTTCCTGCTCTCATTTACTGTTTTAGCTGTTTGGTGGTTGTTGAAATTTTGTGAGGTTGAACCTGAGCTATAATAGACAGCGCTTCATTTGGAGAAAACCTAATGCAGCATCTTTGGACAAACACCAACTCTAAAGCATGGTAGTGGAGGCGTGATGATCTGGAGACATTGCAGTCATTGGGTCAACTATCAAGTCTTCTGTATACCAAAGCATTCTAGAGTCAATTGTGAAGCCGTCTATTTGATGCCTTAGGGTTGACTAAAACTGGTACCTCGTTCCAAGCATGGCATCTACAACAGAATGGCTGAAAAAGAAAATAATCAAGGTGGTGCAATGACCCAATGAAAGACCAGTATGGGCAGAAATCTGTGCCATCAGAAACTGAATTTGAATAAGTTAGATTTGAATTTGAATTGCTCAGATTGAATCTGAATTGTAACTTGAATAAATGCTTTTAAAAATTGAATTTCAATTAGCCTAATTTGAAATTCAATTTATTGGTTTGAAAATGATCATCACTAAATTGAAATTGAATTTTATATTTTTAAAGCGAATTAATTTGCTTTGAAACCGTATCTTATCCTTTAAAAATTTAGCTCTCGAATAATTTCAGATTCACTTTCAGTTCTACAATTCAATTTCAGTTAGACTAACTATTCACTTTAGCTAAAGTTATTAAGTTAGCTAAAGAGTTGGGATGCTGTGTAAGACATAAATAAAGCTAAAATACAAAGGTTTGGACACCGTTTTGCATGTTTCCCTACTGTAGGGGTCTCTGCAAGCATACAGAGGGGGTACTCTTACAGGGTACAACATGACAACTTTGGAATTCTACTAGAAACAGTCGATCATAATCCAGGGCAAACTACGCTAAATTAGCGTTTTTAGCTAACAGCTACAATAAACATAAAAGTTACCTTACGGCTATCATTTGTTAACATGACGCTTGTTCTTATATATGTAATGCATTTATTACCAACCTGAGAGTTTATCCGCTGGTCATTCGACATGACGAATGACTTCTGAAGTCTTAATTTAGCTCAAGATGCTGTAGATTCCCGTCAGTAACACTTTCAGTCCGCTAGTAAAACGTAGTTCTATTAATCTGCGCTTGAACCGGAACCGGATTAAGTCCCAAAAAACTGAATTTTGTAACTGAAAATGAACGGTGAGAAGTGAATCTGAAATTATTCGAGAGCTAAATTTTTAAAGGATAAAATACGGTTTAAAAGCACATGAATTCATTTTCAAAATATAAAATTCAATTTCAATTTAGTGATGATCATTTTCAAATCAATAAATTGAATTTCAAATTAGGCTAATTCAAATTCAGTTTTTAAAAGTATTTATTCAAGTTACAATTCAGATTCAATCCAAGCGATTCAAATTCAGTTTCTGATGGCACAGATTTCTGCCCATAGTCCAGACCTCAACCTGGCTTAAATGCTCAGACAGATCATCAAAGGTCAAAGTAATGGCCACAAACCTCAATGAGCTACATCAGTGTTGTGAAGAAGACTGGGTCAGAATTCCTCCACCATTTGATAAACTGATAAAGTCATATGGAAACAATTGCTTAACATTATTGCTGCTAAAGATGGTTCTACAAGCTTCTGAATAGTTGTGTGGTGTACTTGGTTTTCCACTAGTCTACATAGAGTCCTGGAAAAATGTTTTTATATGGCTGTATCAATTTAAAGAAATTGTAGTCAGTGCTAACTGTAGCCAGTTGTATTGTAGTCAAGTCATGTCAGTTTGCACTGACATGAGTTGCATAATCCTTTTGGGTGGTTTTTTTTTTTTTTTTTGCAACTGCTAGAAAATGTTGATCAATGAATATCTGATCTTTTAAGCTATAACTCTGAGCTGAATTTTAGCTTAAAATATAGGTAATTTGTTTTTTAAGAGTAGGTAAACTCAATAGGTAATAATAACAGTTTTTCACAGTTGTTTGGATGTAGTGTGGATCATTTAGGACTGGCTTATGATTAAAAAAAAGTTTAAAAAAAGTAACGGTTAAACACAGAATAATGTGATGTTTAGAAAATTTATAAACAAAACGTAAACTTCCTGTAAACTTGACTTTTTAAAAAAACTTCTTGGAAATTTTCCTTTACAGGTGTGTAACAGTACACCTTAATTGCATGACCTGTAGGGCTCACATATTCCAAATAAGTCAATTTTGGGTGGTTTAAAGTCACGGCAGTATTTTCAGACTTTGTTGTGTTTCTCTTCCTTTGTTGTTTGTTGACAACCATCACACTGCCCCCTACAGGCTGTTAACAGAGTTTATCAAAGTAGGGAACCTGCAGGCGCTGAGAACCTTTAGAGTGCTGAGAGCCCTGAAAACTATCTCAGTCATCCCAGGTAAGGGCTCACCACCACCACCACCAGGGGGCGACAAGAGACATAAAACAAACAAACTAGGAGACAATTGTAATCGCGTTGTGAACGTCCTCTCTTGTTCGTCCCATGTCTGCCGTGTCTTGCAGCTCCAGACCCCACCCACTTCCCACTCCTTGCCCAATCGGGGACCATAGGTCCAATCACCTGATCTGCATTAAAGGAACAATAAAGAAGGAAAAATCAGATATGTCTAAAAGTTTGTTAACAGGAGAATCGATGGCAACAAAATGCCTTCAAGTTGGGATATTTGCTAAAAAAAATCTGACGCACTAAACTGGTTAATTCAGTGTCCATTCCAGAGCCAAACACAAACAAAAGCATTTCTCATGATGAACTCTTAAAAACATGTCCTGTTTGCTGGATTTCTGTCTTTTTTGGCACAAAACTGAACATTTGATGTTTGAAGTTAGACAAAAGCAACCCAAAGGCATTTTTTTGGTTCTGGTATCTGATGTTGAAAACACCACTCTGACATTTAAAATGTAACTATTTATCAGTTAAAGTTTACTATGTGGATACCCAAAAATACTATGTAAAAAAACCCCAAAACCTTACAGGCATTAAAATATTAAAGTGCTTGACCGAGTTGCCTTTTCTCCAGTTTACATCCAAATCCATAGCTTTGAATACCTGATTTCCCCTTCTTAACAGTCGAGTCTCTGGCTTGACCCTCCAGTGTTGCCATCCGACCTGGCCTGTCTCTACTGTATCTATTTCTGTCTCTTGCTGTATCTCCACCTTTCTATCCCTCTGTGCTGGCTTGCTGTTCAGTGTGGTCATACCCTTCTGTGTGTGTCTGTTTTTGTGCTTTTGTCTCCCGGCTTGTTGCAGATATGTGACTGAGTTTGTGGACCTGGGTAATGTGTCAGCCTTAAGGACGTTCAGGGTGCTGCGAGCGCTCAAAACCATCTCTGTCATCCCAGGTGAGACCGCGAATGCAGGGGAGTGAATACCAAACGCACTCCTCCCAATCTGCTGGAAGCACTAAGTGGCTGTGTTTGAAATCTCATCCCGCATACTACCTACTGATAGCTCTCTACTTCATAACAACCACTTTAACAAAGTAAACAGAGGTAGTATGCAGGAAGAAGCACCAAGGTTTTTATGCTAATTGGTTGTGAGTGGAAAACAGAGGCTTAGCAAACAGAAACAGCTCTTGGCCATGAGTCAAGTAATGGCACAGGAGAAAGGACTTCCAATATTTAATGCTTCACCATACAAATCAGCATAAATTCATACTTAGCTTTAGAAAACACAACTATTGTCTACAAGGTGTGATCACGAACTTTTACAAGACTCAAAAGACCCTACCTGATTTAAATTTGGTTGAGCGTCCCTTCAAGGCCATACCCTTGTGCACCTCTGGACTTCCACCAGCTGTTATCCAAATTAGCATTCCCCAGAAGACCACAGCTCCCTGAAACATTGTCCTCTTCCCATAAACCAATTCAAATTGTAGGGCAGTAGACATGCTGGGAGTGGTCCAGGGTCACACTAAGGGACTACCTGAAAAAGGTTAAAGGTCTAATTTAAATCAGTTGTGATTTTTGAATGTTCATTTTTTCCATAAAGTTGCAAAACTTTATGATTGTACCTCGTAGAAGTACACTAAATGCTTGCTCAGTAACATCATGTCAGTGCTAAATCCTGCAATAAATGTAGGATAATAATCCTACATGCACATAAGTTAATAAACTAAAATGGAAGATATGCCATCATGTGAGCAACTGGGATAATATTCTGATCCTGTGATAAGGAGGATAGAGTGTAAGTAATTCTTTTTCCACTGCAGAAATTTGAATAACACACAAAGTGGGACAAACAGATACAGAACTGACCACCTGGTGCGTCCCTTCACCCCCTCTGTTGCTTTTGTTGTGGAAAATTCACCAGATTCACTACTTGATGGGGTCTTGTGGCCATAAAATTTCCAGGGGGGGTTATTTGTGTTCTTGGACAAAAGCGTTTGTCTGTCCAGCCTCAAACCTAAAAATTTGTTCCTGTACACAAAATAACACTTTTAAAGGACAAAATAAATCTGGAAAGGTTGTTGGCCAAGTGAGTTATTTCAGTGAGTTGAAGTCAAGAATTTGACAGAAGTTTTAGTGATTACTAATTATCATTAAAACAAAGTTGGGATTATATATTGAAATGCCTTGGTTTGGTTTAAGTTTGCCATAAGTTGTTACTATAACTACAGATCTCTGAAACTGAATGCCACTATTGTTGTGGTGCATGTGCAAGCACCCTCTTTGAGAGAAGATTGCTGCTTAAAAAGGCCATTGAGAGGGCAGGTGTACTCTTCGAGTTCGGCCAATCAGCACTGTGGCCCATCCAACTGTTTTTCCAGGGGTTTTCAGAAGTACCCACGCTGAAGAACATATTTGCTCACCTGCTGGTTTCTGCAGTGGAAAACAACCTGCTAATTAAGCTTTTTACGCTATTCCAGTAGTGAAAATGCTGACTATCCAAAAAATGGCTACCCATTTTTTGATCCAGTTGCTTATGGAGTTTATGCTTGCCAGATACAGCTGACATAATCTCCCCTAACCTATTCTGCTGTTTTTGTTTCAGCCTGTGAAGGAAAAAGCAGCAGTCTGATATTAGGAAACACTGTATTAATAAGACAATGAGTTGTTTTATGTGTTAGGGACTTGCACTTTTTACTTTTGTTGGTCTAAAATTACACACAAAAAGCTTAAAATGAGTAGCCATGACACATAAAAGGTCGGGGAACATAGCAACACTCTTTGCTAATGCACTTAGGAGATATCTACGTCACTTAAACATTCCCAGCACACTTCAGGAGACACCAGTTTATGTCCACAAAGACACAAATCAATATGCAAACTGTGCAGTTGGTTATTCAGATGTCCTGCTGGCTAGCCTCTGTATGTTTCCACTGTGCATGTTAGCATGCAGTGCTAACAGCATTGTTAACATGTGATGAAAACATTCTCGTGCCATGTTAGTGGCTATGTTATAACAGTGTTTAATCACATGTTATAACTTTAGTAAAGTAATAGCACCATGACAGCATGTCAGAACTGCAGCTTAGCTTTGTCTAATCCCACTTTTCATTAGTTTACAGACACCTCCAGGTTAACAAACAAAAGTTGATTCTGTGAGACAAAATCTTTGAATATGAAAAAGTAATAGAAAACCTATTTGAGCTGTCTGTTTCTAATGAAAGAACTAAGTAAAAAAAAAAGTGCTAAGAGGTGATTTAAAAATCTATAAGAAACTGGTGGTTTCTTTGGTAAGACTTGGCTGATAACAGTCGACTTGTCTGCACCCTTTGTGTTCTGAGTGTGTTTTTGTTCCTGCTGTTTTTACCATGTGTTCATGTGTGTGTTAGTGTTGTTATTGTAGTATTAGAATGGGGGAGTTTGTGGTCTGTTTTGCTGTATTTTGATGGTGATTATTAGCCTACAGTGACTTTTCTTCATCAGCTGCTCATGGGTGAAAACCTGACTGTTTCCCCCAAAATTTAACAATGATTGAATAAAACTTTTACAAAATATTTAAAATTATTGTCATCTGAAGGAATATTTTCAGGTTTTCACCTAACAGGAATGGAGTATTTGCATTTTTTATGCTTTCAGTTCATTGATTTGTTTTTTCCACCTTCATGCATAAAGATGGCTGTCGTTTAGTTTTACTTTTGTACCTTGCCTGTGCATAAAAACAAAAACAAAACAACCTTTACACTCCAAGTCACAACTGACAATAAGGAACTGTTTGGAGAAAATCCCCTCTTTGCAATTTTCAAAGAGCCATTAATCTCATATAGAATCATACCTTAGACGTAATTGGACCTCTGAGAGGAGAGGTTGAAGTTAAATATTTGAAGGCATACTGCTTTGATCATGTCATTTAAGCTGGCTGCCATCTTCATCAAGTTAGCAGGTTTCAACATACCCGCCATTCATAGACCAGTTACACCAGTTCTCAAAGACTTATTCAACTATTAACCCTTTCTGCATCCCTGCGCCCGCGGCGGTCCCTCAGGACTGAAGACCATCGTTGGGGCTTTAATCCAGTCGGTGAAGAAGCTCGCTGACGTGATGATCCTCACGGTCTTCTGCCTCAGTGTCTTTGCACTTATTGGCCTGCAGCTCTTCATGGGAAATTTGCGGCAGAAGTGTGTGCGGAGCACGGCACACTGCTTCAATGACACCTTGCCAGCCAACACCTCCTTCTACTGCAACAACAAGACCTGGGCCTCAATCAAAGACTTCACCGAAGATGAAGGTGAGCATTTAATAAGTGAACGAACAAGTTGCTTGATTGATTTTCACATAAAGATGTTTAATTTAATTTGTTGCACTGGTGCAATTAGTTAGAAAATAGAAAGTTCATCTCTTGTGTCATTACTGAAGAAATTGATACTAGGAGGTAAAACGTGACATGGAACCAACTTCTGACCATCTGGAGTCTGTTAAAGTATCACCCCAACCTCTGGGTTAGCGCTAAGACCTCTTGTTAATCAGGGCTTGTGTGGACATGGTGTCTTTAGATGAGACTGAAAAAGTTTCTTCAGAAAGCTTTTGATGGATATCTGTTGTGAAAGATTGAAGGAAGTCTGTGTCTGGCTGTCCATTGGTCTCCCTTGGATTGTGTCTTAATTATGCATATTGGGTTTGGGTTTAAAATAACATATTTGGATGACTGCATCCAGCTTCCCTTTGTGCTCAACAGATCAGACCACGAACCTTGAACTCTTTATAGCTTGTGGCATTTTTCTTTTTATTCTGAAACCTCCAAATACGCTTTTTACAATTTCCAGGGTTTAGACAGATCCTGAACATGGAATATTATTTAGAAATATTTAAAGTTAAATACACTTTATACATCATTGAATTTGAAGCCTTAAACATAACATTGGCTTCCACTTAGGCTTTTGTTGTATTGTCTAAATTTGTTAATTAGTATATGCCGTATGTTGCTTTGCATTTGTTTCACTTTTTATATGCTTTTATGTTTTATATGCTTGTTATCTAAACACTCTAACTAAACACGTAAGAGAGCTATACATACCAGTGGCTGTTACCAGTACTACACCCCAACCAAGTTTTGTTTATATTAAGGAATATTACCTCAATGAGGGTCTATGAACCCTATGGTCAGAAAGGGTTTCCGCGTTAGACGATTTGAACGTATCAGTACTTTTGGATTCTCTGTGAGTGAAAATGGAAATGTCAACTTGTCAACTCCATCTTTGAAGATCAGTCTGTATGACTTAAGAATGCAGTGCTGCTTCAGCTCGGTCAGGGTGGGCTCCTTTTGTTCCAGTAATCTAACTTTGTTAGAGCTAGAACAATGTTTAAAAAGTGGAAAACAGATAAAGCCACCATAATGTTACGCTCTGGTGAGTGCAGTCCAATTTGGACTCACCATCTTGGTGTTTTGAGCCCAGATGTAATGATCCAGGGGTGGATATGCCTGTTAAAACCACATTGTCACTGGCTCAGGACTTTTGATTGACAACATCGCTTGGATAAACCTCCTCCCTGATACAAAATCGAGTTTATATTTTATTCAATATGATCCAAAATGAATAACTGAGACCATAAACTCAACTTTTTGGAAAAACAGGTATTGTCACCTGGTAGCAGTAGTTAGCTTCACTTCTTAAATCCAGAAGCTACGTCTGCAGTCTATACCATCTACTGTACTGTGCAGAAAATGTCCAGTGCACTTCAGGAAGTGTGGCGTTTTTCCAGGGAAGCACAGGAGCAGTCCGTCTCTGAGCTGGTGGACCTCATTTAGAAACATCATTAGAATTCATCTCAAGTTTTAAATGAATTGAGAAGAAATCAAATTTGTCCATGCTTTGTACATGATAGCCCCACAGCTCACCCAGTGTCCTCTACACACCACAAATTCTTCATCTTGTGGCGAGATTTTTACATTCCTGCTTTATTAACTTGCTGCCATGCAATAATATTTTTTCCATGTCACCACAGGGGCTCTGTACCATTTGCATATAAATAGATAAACATTTCTGTGGCCTGCTGGGGACACCACAGGGGGCTCAAGGGTTTTAAATCCTGGTATCTGTGGTTTACTGCAAAAAAATTTGCAATAAATAAATAAATAAAAGGACATTGCAAACACCAAAATTACTTGTTGGCTGGAAGATGAGACGGTCACCTGCTTGTAGTATGTTCTGGAGAGAGGGGTGGTGTAAGCGTGTGTCATGCTGCCGTGGCGACTGCTGTTTCTTAACGGGGCTGGACAATGTCATGTTGCTGCTGTAGTTACAACTGACGTCAGTGAAGACACACACAGACCATCAGGGATGTGTTCAGCCCGTCCGACTGGGCACTTTACACACACGGAGAGGGCATGTGCCAGTCATGTCATAACACACATTATGTGGACTTCCATACATCACACGCAGCCACAAAACCCACACAGAGACAAGCTGAGGGCTCAAATTGTGGTCATAAATATTTTGTACTTGTTAATCAGTTTTGTATGTGTGAAAAGACTTTTTTACACATACAAGACTAAGAAGAATTTTGACCCTATTTTTCTTCCTTTCATCTGATTGGTCAATGTCATGTCAATCACAAGTTTAACAATCCAATCAGAGAACAGCTGGGTTTGGCTGTCGGAGGGGTGCATTATGGAGCTTCAGGTCCTTGAAGGGAATAAATGCTCTTTTACATGGCAGCCCAGCGTTTTCCTTCATCACCACGAAGGAAAACAGTCTGTGGTTTGTCCGAGTTTGGTGATTTTTGTGTCACAGGTTTACGTGCTTAATACAGGGACCTCCAGCGCCTTTTCAACAGGGCTGTGGACCTCGGGGGTGGGGGTGGGGGGCAGTGTTGTGGAAATGAGACAGTCTTCACTAGTGGGGATAGTTACAAAGCTTTCTTTGTGATGAATTAGCAAAACATGTTTTTCTTGAACATTTGAAGATAAAAAAACAGAAACTCTTGTAGAGGACATAGAGCTCGATGTGAAAGGACCTTTATGCTGCACACTGTGAGCCACAGCCCTGACTTTGTGTTAAACTAATCCTAAAGTAATAATGGTATTTCTAACCACTGATATACCACAACTTTATCCTTTCAACAGCTGCTGAAAGTTAGGGGACCTAGCATCTATCGGATATTTATATAGAGATCCTCCAGCTTCAAACTGTATCACTCTTCAAGGACCTGCAGTTCAAAAAAAGCGCCCCTCCGACAGCCAAACCCATCTGTTCTCTGATTGGATAAATTTGTGATTGACATGACCTTGACCAATCAGATGAAAGGAAGAAAAATAGGGTCAAAATTCGTACTTGTAACTTGAAACTTGAGTGCAGAGTTTCACACGTATTTTTTGGCCAAGTCCACACACAAATTCTTTTTACACACACAAAACTGATTTACAAGTACAAAATATTTATGACCACAATTTGAGCCCATACGAAACACTTAACCTGAGCTGCACGCTGTCTTTGCTGCTCAGTGAGACCAAAATACACCAACGTACACAAAATATGTATGTAGCCAGCGTGCAGCTACAACCGCCTGTGTCACGATGCACCTGTCAGTCAAAGAAGCCATGCCCCTAAAAATCCACTGTTATGCATTAATAAGTTTAATGCAAGTAAACCAAACTATGTGTTTAAATGTAACTGGCACATGGTGTGCTTTACTTTCAGCTTAACAGAAATTATTTTAAACCAGATTTAATGATTTCAAATTCATCATTTTTCATTAGAAATCAAACATCTGTTTAATTGTTTTCGTTTTAGACTCAGTTCTTCCTCAGCAGATTTTTTTTTTTAGATCAGCCTCACAGTTCTGACGTCTGTAGTAATGAAATGTCATTTATACAATTAAAAAAAAAATGTAAATAAAATTACTCACAGTTAAAAAGGCCATCTGGGTGTGGCTCCTGTTTTCATACCTACCTACAGTTTAATGTTCACATAAAAAACATGGACAGACACGCCAGCCAGTGAGGCCTTATGTAAATGCTCTAGGCTTTCTTTAAAGATGCAAACCTTTTTTTAATGCAATGCATTAATTACATTTCCTTTTACTTTCTTCCACATGAGCCAGCATAAAGGGCAAAACCGCCAAAATCAAGTCAGCTTTTAGCCTGTTCGTCAGGACGGTGCTGCCTATCTCTAATGTGCTGCCTGCTGCCTATCTCTAATGTGCTGCCTATTTATTCATTTCCAGTCTGCTTTGCCATCCATCACGTCAAACAAATGTCCCCTACAGGCTCCCATATCGACCTCTAAAAGCTGCCGTGAAACCCGAGAGCCGAGGCAGCGGCGATAAAGCTCAGCACGTTCAGCTGATCTGAAAACAGCCCTTGGTGGGAGATCAATGGCGGATGGTCTCGGTGCTAAATATTTCCCATCAAGCTTTGTTTGTTCTGTCTGGTCAGAGCTGTCTGACGGCAGCAGACGTCCCCGGTGCTTCAATAAATTCATTTCAACTGGAATCATGTAAGATCTATTTCACTGCTGCTTCATACAGGAAGCATAACATCTCCATGTGGTGTAAAAATTGACATCTGAAGACCCTGTGTATTTCACTTATTCTCAGCCCTGCTGACTAGTACATCCACCCTAATAAGTCTGCTTACACCATCCTATCATCAGCAGCTCCAACCTCACGATGTGGACGCTGTAGGTGTTTTAGTCTCATTATCTCCTGACATCAACTAATTACTTTAAGGCCTTTTTTAAAATTTGCATTTAATCAATTTTGTTAAAATTCATCAAATGGGCAGAAATGAGAGAAAATTGGAAAGATGTCCCTTAAATACATTCATGGCTTTCACAACAAATGGAATAATTGCAATCGAGCGCATAGGCAAACCCATGTGTTTTTCACAGCTTGTCCAAAACTTTTATATGATATATAGTTTAGTAATGAGTCTGTGTCTTAATTATGTCAGAGGTCTGGCACTTTTGTTGAACTGGAAACGTTGAGATCGCTAAGAAAGTTTACTTTCATAAGTGTTTTGGAGAGCAATGAGTCATCAATCCAAATTTCATTTGCAAGAAAAAAAAAGGTTAAAAAAGGTTAAAAAGAACAAAATAATAGGTTATTTCTTTGGCAGACGCCCCCTTCTTCTTTTTATCTCTGTCAAGGCTCAGTCTCAAGTTTCTTTTAAGAAAGTGACGAGAAAAGAAAATGAATGCGCGTTTTCAAACCCAAAGAAAACAATTTTTATGCTGATCACTGTAAACAAAGCAAACTTTTAGCTCCACTTGTTCCACGACAAAGTGAACACAGCGTTTGATGGATGGATGGAAGTATAAATGAATCACCATCTGATCCCTTTCCTTCATGCATCAGCAGATTAACAGTCTAATTCACTTTGACCAATAACTCTCGTGTCATACCTGCAGGTTTTCTTCCTGTAAATTTATCTCTTGCAGATGAAAAAAAGGACGGGGGGAGGGTGGACGTGTGTTTAGACTTGACAGAGTAATTTGCAGCTCTCGAGTTTTAAAAAGAAATGAAATTAAGCCCACTCTCTCAATATCCCACAGAGACAATTTTCCAAGTTCCTGCAGCTCAGTGAAATCTTCCCAGATGGGGGTCGCTCAGAAAAAAAAAAACCTTTATTAAATGTCAGATCGTAGGCTAATATGCATACATATGGGGGGAGTGTGGAATCTGAACGATGAACTTCAGGTAATGACTGCTCCTATCTGCTTTGTATGAGAATAAAATGCTTCAGTGGCTAATCTTAAGTGTTGCGTAAAAGGCCTCGCGGTTACTTTGAACCCGTGAACAAAAGCACTCCAGACTTCAGAAGTGTTTTTTGTTGGCGAGCCGGGATGCAGTCTCTCAGATGTACTTGATAACAAATGAATGGCTGCGATCCTAAAAAGCTTAAGTGCCTTTGGTGCTGCGGCGGTCAGACACGGTCAGAGGCAAACACAAGCGCCACACAACCTGTTTGTTTGCCGAAAGGAGAAAGTTTGCATGTGCGCAGCCACTGTCATGGAAAGAAGAACAAGGCTTTTGTCGTGTTTGTAGACTGAAATGCTAAAATGCTTTGTTTCTCTTTGACAAGTCAAGGTTTTTTTTTAAGGTGTTTAAACACTGCTTCTTGGGGTCCACCAGCTTCTTTTTGTTTTTCTGAAAACTCACAGGGAAATGCTATAAGACGTCCTGGCCTCATGGAAAACTGCGTAATAGCTCTGTTGGTCCCCAGAACAGTATTTCCACAATAAAGCCTGTAAAAAGGCGCGATTGATTTTTTTTAAGGAGTCTTTTATCTCTTTAAAATATGTGGCATGTTACGCCATACCTTTTCCAAAACCAAACCATCCATTTTCTTCATGTTTACATAAATCTAAGAAAAGAGATGACTGCATAGTGCAGCTGGATATTTAGTTGGTTATTTTTATAAAACTCAAAGTCCTTAAAATTATATTTATTCTCCTTTGTGGCTAATCTCAAAAAGAATAGCAACTTTACATTTATATTATGTGTACATACACATCGTTGACCATAGTGTGAGCTTTTGCTAGTGTAATGAAAAGATTATAACTGATCTCAGAGCAGGGAAAGCAAAGTCAGGGTTAGCTTCTCTAGCATACTGGTCTCCTGTTAGCCTCCTATCAAAGACTAAAGAGGTTATTGACAATATAAGTAAATATGAATGATCTCTGGTCTGGTCGGTAAGCACAGAAACTGCTGGTTTTGCGTTTTTACCAGCCGCAGACTTTAACATAGATGGAAAATGACAGAAACTAAAGTTTGCAAGGGCTCCATAGTTACGCTAGCTTCCACGGAAAACTGGGGCCACATAATGGTGATAATTTACAGAATTAATTTAAATAGGCGATGGTAGAATGTTTGGAGCTGCAAAGAGAGAAATGATTTGCCTTTGGTACGTGTTAATTGCCTATATTTGGATTTCACAGGGAAAGCACTGCTTGCCTTGCTTGTCCTGACAGATCGCTATGATGTAAATACATTTGAAGATGTGAAAATTTTTGGCTATTTGTGGCTAGTACTTAGTACTTTGCCAATATTAGTGGTTGGTGCTTTGATGGCACATTATTCACTTTTAAAGAACTTACAGAATAAATGTTTGTTTTCATCAAACAAAACAATTCACACACCAGCAACGACCTGCAGGGCTCACCTTCTGCGTGTTCACAAGCCTATTTTAACCACATCCACATACAGTCACCCCTATTATTATTTGGTGATTTTATTTTAAATAACATGGATTCTGTTTGTCGGCAGCAAAATGTAAGACGTTCAGAACAGGTAGTAAGATAAGATAAGATAAGATAACCTTTATTAGTCCCACACGTGGGAAATTTGTTTTGTCACAGCAGGAAGTGGACAGTGCAAAAGTTATGAGGCAAAAATTAGGATACAATAAGAATAAATACAGTACACAACTGTACAGAATAGAATAAATAAAATACTAT
>NW_005187758.1:277490-285165 GCF_000239375.1 Pundamilia nyererei | reverse complement strand
GCCCCAGCAGACCACGCCATAAAAGATAGCAGAAGCCACAACAGAGTCATAGAAGGTCTTCAGGAGTGGGCCCTCCACTCCAAACGACCTGAGTCTCCGCAGCAGGTACAGCCTGCTCTGCCCTTTCCTGTAGAGGGCGTCTGAGTTATGAGTCCAGTCCAGTCTGTTGTTCAGATGAACACCAAGGTAGTACAATACAAATGCTTCATTTGCACTCAGGTAAATATCACACTCTCAAAAAAGATGTAAAGAAATTTAATCGGGCTGATTTTGCAGAAAAATTAACCTGACAATGAACTAAACATATTTCTTATTTCGAATTCTACAACTACAGTATTTTTTTCTAGTTAGTTCAGTTTTAGAAATTTTCATTCCAGAAAAACTAAAATGGTTTTCAAACGCTTTGATCGATACTTACAAGTGGAGGTGAAAGTAAAATAACAAAACTAATGAAAAAATTGGTGGAATTCAGTAACATAAAAAATAAAAGCTGTTACATAAGCCAGCAGAGAATATGAAAAACAAAACCTGTGGTACGTCAGAACTGTGAAGCCTAATGCTGTGAAACAAACACAGGTGTTACACCTTTGGCTGTGGCACTGGATTGAAGAAAATGACCTCCTGTTTAGTCCTTTCTTTTGCAATGTTATGTAATCGCTTCTAATGGCCAGAGTTAAATGAGTGTGGCCTGAATTATGTGTTGAATAAAAGATGAGCATCCTGTACAGTTGTTCTCGTAAGGCAAATGGATGAAAATGTCAAGCCAGCATTTAAGGTCACTATTTCTCTACAGAGTTACTCACGGCACAGTTTCCCTGCTCGGCTCGCAGAGGAGCAGCTTTTCACAATAAAAGTACAACTGCTGCTACTCTGATATATGTTTCCAGACAAGCAAACCACCAAACCCCAACAACAAAATGGTTTTCCTGTTTAAGCAGTGAAAATGTAAACAACCTAAAGCCAACCGTGTGTCCAAAGGGTCAGACATGGTGCATTTTCCCCCCAGAAAACTGACTCTTGCTGATTTTTTTTTTTTGTGCCATCATAGAGGTGGTTATGTGGGAAAATGTCAGCAGATCAGCAGGTTCTGAAATACTCAGACCAGGCTGTCTGGCACCAGTCACCATGCCACGCTCCAACTGATGCTCAGTTTTAACTTCAGTAAGTTGTCTTGACCATGTCCACATAAATGCATTCAGTTGCTGTCTTGTGACTGGCTGATTAGATATTTGCATTAATGACCGAACAAAAACTACAGTGGGGCAAAAAAGTATTTAGTCAGCCACCGATTGTGCAAGTTCCCCCACCTAAAATGATGACAGAGGTCAGTAATTTGCACCAGAGGTACACTTCAACTGTGAGAGACAGAATGTGAAAAAAAAATCCATGAATCCACATGGTAGGATTTGTAAAGAATTTATTCGTAAATCAGGGTGGAAAATAAGTATTTGGTCACCTCAAACAAGGAAAATCTCTGGCTCTCACAGACCTGTAACGTCTTCTGTAAGAAGCTTTTCTGTCCCCCACTCGTTACCTGTATGAATGGCACCTGTTTGAACTCATCATCTGTATAAAAGACACCTGTCCACAGCCTCAAACAGTCAGACTCCAAACTCCGCCATGGCCAAGACCAAAGAGCTTTCGAAGGACACCAGGAAAAGTATTGTAGACCTGCACCAGACTGGGAAGAGTGAATCTACAATAGGCAAGCAGCTTGGTGTGAAAAAATCAACTGTGGGAGCAATCATCAGAAAATGGAAGACATACAAGACCACTGATAATCTCCCTCGATCTGGGGCTCCACGCAAGATCTCATCCCGTGGGGTCAAAATGATCATGAGAACGGTGAGCAAAGATCCCAGAACCACACGGGGGGACCTGGTGAATGACCTGCAGAGAGCTGGGACCAAAGTAACAAAGGTCACCATCAGTAACACACTACAACGGCAGGGAATCAAATCCCGCAGTGCCAGACGTGTTCCGCTGCTGAAGCCAGTGCATGTCCAGGCCCGTCTGAAGTTTGCCAGAGAGCACATGGATGATACAGCAGAGGATTGGGAGAATGTCATGTGGTCAGATGAAACCAAAGTAGAACTTTTTGGTATAAACTCAACTCGTCGTGTTTGGAGGAAGAAGAATACTGAGTTGCATCCCAAGAACACCATACCTACTGTGAAGCATGGGGGTGGAAACATCATGCTATGGGGCTGTTTTTCTGCCAAGGGGACAGGACGACTGATCCGTGTTAAGGACAGAATGAATGGGGCCATGTATCGTGAGATTTTGAGCCAAAACCTCCTTCCATCAGTGAGACCTTTGAAGATGAAACGAGGCTGGGTCTTCCAACATGACAATGATCCAAAACACACCGGCCGGGCAACAAAGGAGTGGCTCCGTAAGAAGCATTTGAAAGTCCTGGAGTGGCCTAGCCAGTCTCCAGACCTCAACCCCATAGAAAATCTGTGGCGGGAGTTGAAAGTCCGTGTTGCTCGGCGACAGCCCCAAAACATCACTGCTCTCGAGAAGATCTGCATGGAGGAATGGGCCAAAATACCAGCTACTGTGTGTGCAAACCTGGTAAAGACCTATAGTAAACGTTTGACCTCTGTTATTGCCAACAAAGGTTATGTTACAAAGTATTGAGTTGTATTTTTGTTATTGACCAAATACTTATTTTCCACCCTGATTCACCAATAAATTCTTTACAAATCCTACCATGTGGATTCATGGATTTTTCACATTCTGTCTCTCACAGTTGAAGTGTACCTCTGGTGAAAATTACTGACCTCTGTCATCATTTTAGGTGGGGGAACTTGCACAATCGGTGGCTGACTAAATACTTTTTTGCCCCACTGTACCTCTGTAGACTTGATGTGGCGCAAAATAAAACGAGGACATCACATTTTCAGATGTTTGGCCTTGGTTTCATGCTGAAATATCGCTTTCCATGACATATTCTACAGACACAGGTTTACTGTGACACTTACCTTTCGTGCAACAGCAAAAACCAGAATGGCAAAACGAATTTGTGCTCTTTGTTAAACTGTTGGTGCAGGGGACATGCTGACTACTGTACTGCTGGGTTTTGCTAGAGTGTCTGTCTATTGTGGGTTGTGTGAAATTGTATCAGCACAGCAAAGAGGGTAAGGTAAAATTTGATGGAATGAAGCTACTAATAAAATGGCATTCTCCATCTGTGGCTCCCCAGGTCCACATTCCCTCAAAGGTCAGTGCTGTCAGCGTGGTTTACGGTTTAAAAAAAGGAAGATTGTACTTGTTAAAATGCAGTTGTTGAGTTTTTAATATGACCTCAAGGGAAAGCACTTTGTAATTTTACATTACCTGTCTGATAACAGTGATTCTGTTTGCAATGAAGTGGTTTATATCCAAAATTTGCTGGTGAAAATTAAAATATGAGTCCAGTTTAATGACACTGTCTATGTTAGGAGTGTGTGAACAGCAGTGCACCTTCTTTCTCCACCACACCCCTTGTTTCTCTTGTGTGAAAGCTCTGAATGCTGTTTGTTGGTTTTATCGAAGATTTTGGTCTTTGTCTTGCATTTGAAAACAGTAAAAATGTAGGAGCTGCTGCTGACAGACCTGCAAGGACCTGCAGTTCCTCTAATGCCCACTTGAACCTGGATTCGAAAGTGAGTCAGTCTTCATAGACTCCCAGCAGAAATAAGCATGTTTACAGCATATGGCAAACCTCAGTTTTGGTCTCTAGCTAGTTTGTCTTTATAGGAACTGTATCCGGGATGAATTTGGTATTTCTAAGTTCAATTCAATTCAATTCAGGTGGCTGCTAGCTGAGCATGTTTGTGCTGTTGGTGCCTTTTGGAAGTATTTTTAATGCAACAATCTGACAAATAACACGACTGTGCATTCAATTGTTTTAAAAGATTGTCAAAAAAGGCTGTGTTCCAGATTTGGTGAGTGAAATTCTAGAATTTTCTACAACATTCTTGTCACATTTCTGAAGAGAGGACCCAAAAGCAGACAGAACTTGATCTTAACAAAATGCAAGCTGTTTATTAAGGGCTGATAGAAGATCAGACAATGATACAAAAATAAAGGGCAATGAAGGCTTACACTAACCAAAACTAGACTGGGAAAATCCACTGTGAATATGGGGGGAGGTGAACTGATGTTCTGCCAAAAGACAAAGAAGAACTGACACAATATACACAGACAGGTGATTAGTACAGTAGAGACGGCTGGGAAACACAGCTGGAACAATTAGACACAGAGCCAGGGGAAGCAAAACTAAACACAAGCATATGAGCCAAGGACTATCAAAATAAGACAGAAAACCCACTGAGACGCAGACTAAGACACACAAATTGACGTGGGAAGACAATAGGACACATGGAAAACTGACATGGTAGAGGAGAAAGATGGAGAGAGCGAGGCATACATGAACAGAAGGAAGAACCAACATGACACATAGAGGGAATAAACAGAGACATGACAGAGGACATAAATAAAGCACATGACTGACTCTCAGAGGAGACACAGGGATGAGACAAAGACACAAAAGGAACTTAACAGACAGGAACAATGAATCTGAAATACAAATAAACTCAGAGAGACTAAAAGAACTAAACTCAAGACTAAACTGTACAAAGCTTGAACTTAAATCATCATCATCATACAGATAAACTCTAAACGCTGGGTCACCCAGGACCATGACGCTTCTAGGACAGATGGCAGTGGCAAAGCTATAGTTGAGGCTTCAGTCTGGTACTTTACAAATCAGTGGGTCCCTGTGGCTAATCCATGTGTTTGTATAACACTTATCTACTTGGCACCAACATTATGTTATTTTTTTAAGGGTTTGTCTGATTCCTCAAGCTCACAGATATTTCTAAGCTATGTTCTTCAGTGAGTCCTCTTGTTTAGAAGAGGAATGGTAAAGGTTAAATACATTAATTCCATCGTCAGGAGGGACTGCTGTATCCTCAAACCACAGCTAAAGTTAAGAAGTGCTTGTTTTCCTCCTGCAGACTTGCATTAAAAGCTTTTGAGCTTGTTATGACGGATACTTTTGTTCTCAAGCGTGTCTGGCACAAAGGAACACCCGAAGTACTTCATGTGATGACGTTAAAGTGTATTAATGTACTTGGAAATGGCTTGTGGTCAGATCTAAGTGTTGAATAACTGCTCAGCAAACTGTGTTTGCTGTAATGGTTATGGTTTTACCACCTCCCGCTCAGACTCTGTCTAACCACGCCAAAACACACAATCTGAGTTTGATGAGTTTATTGATCGTGCTGTAGCACAGACAGACAGAAGTGAGTGGGAGGTGAGCACAAACTTCCACCGACACAAAACAGTCAGGACGAGTTGACGGAGCTCACCTGAATCCTGATGAAGTTTGAACATTTCAAGTTTTTATGAGGAGCTAGCTTATTGTAGCACAGATGTGGATAAATGTGTGCAGATTAATCATGCAGCTCATTGGTTTTTGTGACCTCAGTTCTCATGGTTACCTGACAAAAGTGATTTCAAAATGATTAACTAATGTTGTGCAGTATCAAAAATAATTAAATAAATAAATAAACATGACACAGAGGTGGAATATAAGAGACCGATGTAGATGTCGTGTCGCCACATGTTGATTTTTGGAATGTTATGATTTTAAATTAACATATTTCATCTATTTTCAAGTGGAATTTAATCTTTATTTTTACAAGTAGTCCCACTGAAACCCAATGTCTCATTTGCAAGAGAGAGCTGTTCCAGACAAACATTAAAATTACTATAATATGTCTAATGTAGTGAGATAGGAATCCAAATCCATGATCCAGTAAGAAGTTCTATTGAACAGATACAAAAAAACAAACCTGTGCAGAGAATAGGCAGGATAAAGTGTGTCCGAACAGAAGGAAGAAAGAACTAAACTGAGGTCCATGGAAACAAACAGGGAACAGGTTAGAAACCAGGACAAACATGATGGTGAACAACAGACTCAAACAAAACAAAGGAGAAGACATTCATATACTTGGAGGACAGAGGGGTGGAGACCGGCGGGGAACAAAACACAGGTGAAGATGATCAAAACAATAAAACTCAAAACAAGAAGAAAGAGAAAATTCAATCAAATCAAAAGCAAAACAGGAAAAACGGAAATGAGCAGACATAAATGAAACAAAGAAAACATGGAAACATAAAGGACATGCTAAACATAGATGACCTCTGTCAGGAAGAGTGACTACGCCCCTAATACTAGTATTCAGGTGGCGTTATAATAAAATTCACGGAGGTAAGAGTCGTCATGAAATGAGAAACTATGCATAGGTGACAAAGCCATTTTTGTATCAGATTGTAACCTGTTTATTTCTGCTGTAACATTAACATGGCAGTCTGTGGGCATTGAGTCACTGCTGGCGTTTCAAGTGGACGTTAGAGAAATTGCAGTTTTTTGGCACTTCCTTGTTGGCTTCATTTTTCCAACCTGGAAGTCGCTTCATGCTGAAACTGAGCATTTAGAGAAGCATGAAGTTTTGGCTCATAGGGCTTATTTCTGTGTATTCTGACGTCATTATGTAACAGTTTCACATATTTACTATGAGCATCCATCATTTTAACAGTACAGTGTATGGCAGGAAATTAAGAACAGCAGAGCAGGTCCACTTTAGGGTTCGGGGAAATCAACCTCGACTGATGACAAGCACCAAAAATATTCTGACATGCCACATTAGGAATAAGACTGGTCTAAATTACAAAATAAATGGTCCCTGAATTCCATTTAGCAGCTTCAACATCACCATTTCCCTCCAACAGGAGACGACACAACACATTCTTAAAAATATCTCGTACTTTAGCACAATTACAAACCCAGTTTTTATACAGTCTGGCGTTTGTTTTTCCTCTGTGAACACGTGGCTGAAACTAGCTTCACAAAAAAGTTTAATATTCTTTCTGCAAAGGTTTGTCTCTTGCTGTAAAGGTCTCGCAAGCCTTAAGTACAGTGTCATCTTTCACTGTATTATTCATCCTCATTACATCTCAGCTAGTGCAGTCTATCAGGTAAGAACGATGAAGAGGAGTTCCTGTGCAGTGCACACAGGAGGAAGAGGGACATGTCAGCGAATGCCCACGTATTCCTGAGGAGAAGCCTGATCAACATGATGACTGAAAACACCTGTGTGGCTCAGTAGGGGGGGAAAGGGGGTGAGGAAGAAGAGGATTCTCCAAAAGCTAGTTTCAGATTTAAATCTCACCTTCTTCCTTTTTTTTAATTTTTATTTTTTTTATTTTAGACAACTTCTACAAGGTGGAGGGAGCCAAGGATGCCTTAATCTGTGGGAACAGCAGCGACGCAGGGTGAGTCAACAGTTTCTCTTGTTCCGCTGTGAAGGTGGGAGACGTGGATTTGCCTGGGTGTGATTTGATTCTGAAGTTCATGGTTACACTGAGTGTGATTACAAACCACTGAACCAGTCAGGGCCACTCACCCTGAGCCTGGTAACGCCTGAAGTTTAAAAGAGAGTTTTAACAGACAGTTGTTTGGTTTGGTTTCCCTCTGTAACCACTTGGGGGTTACAGAGATGTTCCCCTTGTTGGTTTGCCAGTCATAGCAGATAAATGTAGCACAGTTTCAAGATGTTCTGAGGAGCGATGCGTTACTTCAGGCAGAGCCTTGGGAAGAAGCTCCATGGAGTGGGGGGGG
>NW_005187758.1:276355-277470 GCF_000239375.1 Pundamilia nyererei | reverse complement strand
TGCTGTGGAGATGATGTAACATGTGTTGGGTTGTAATTTTTTCACAACCCATATGAAGAAGAGCAGTATGAAAATAAATGCTGTGAAATGTTTTCTGATATGAAGATGGATAAATATAATATTGTTGTATGAAATCATAATCATCTCTGAAAACATCCAGAAAATATAGGCTGCATACATGCATATGGTGACCGACCACTGACTCACAGCAAAGCTGGATTGGAGCAATAAATGTCAGCAATGAAACAGTGACACTGACACTGTAATTTACTCAGAAAGTTGACATGCGGAGACAACAGCACACAAATGAGGACTCCCTCATTGGTTTAATATCAGACGACTCTGTTGTTTACCAGCAGAGCAAACACAGCTCTGCGATGGCTAATGAGAAAGTCAGATTTACAGAATATCTGGATGGTCAGGTCCTTAACACTTATTTTCACACATTAGGTAAGAACTGTTGGATTATTGCCCAAAATTCAGTAACAAGCTGTGTGTGTTTGGTGGCAGGACATGATAAGATAAGATAACCTTTATTAGTCCCACGTGTGGGAAATGTTTGTTACAGCAGTGGACAGTGCAAAGTTGCATAGAAAAATTAGAGAAAAGCAATGGAATAAGATATCAATAAGATACTGTACACAATAGGATAGAATAAAATTAAATAAAATAGAATACAAATGCTATATACAATATGAGTATAATACAACATTGCCAGAAAGAGTATTGCACTTATTACTATTGCACATGTGTGGATGTGTTAGATCAGTTGAAGTCTTTGTTGTGGAGTCTGACAGCCGTGGGGAGGAAAGACCTGTGAAATCTCTCCGTCCCACACCGTGGGTGCCGCAGCCACTCAAGGAGCTGCTCAGTGCTGTCAGAGTCTCCTGCATGGGGTGGGAGATGTTGTCCAACAGGGATGACAGCTTAGCCACCGTTCTCCTGTCACTCACCACCTCCACTGGGTCCAGAGGGCATCCTAGAACAGAGTCATAGAAGGTCTTCAGGAGTGGGCCCTTCACTCCAAAAGACCTGAGTCTCTGCAGCAGGTACAGCCTGCTTTGCCCTCTCCTGTCGAGGGCATCTGAATTATGAGTCCAGTCCAGTTTGTTGTT
>NW_005187758.1:271034-276052 GCF_000239375.1 Pundamilia nyererei | reverse complement strand
GAGGTGAATGATGCCATCATCCGCTCCGATGCCAGGCTGGTAGGCAAACTGAAGTGGGTCCAGTGATGAGCCCACCAGGCGCCGAAGCTGAGTCAGGACCAGCCGCTCCAGGGTCTTCATCAGGTGGGATGTCAGAGCCACCGGTAGCATCACGCTCGTGTCCGGAGTTAGCGGTGTTAGCCAGGACTCCGTTAGCAAAACAATGCTACATCGCTGGTATTCCCCCTGTGACCAGGTTAGCGACGTGAGCTCATCTTATTGGGCAGCGATGTTACATTTCCAGTGATTACAGAAGGGAGAGATGGTCTATAACGTCTCCTTCTCGGGTGACAGCGCTCCCTCCCAGCACGACACCCACGTCTTTTCCTCCTCAGCTCAGTGGGAATGTCGTGTCTGTCCGCCGGCAGCACTGCTGTGGGACACAGCGCTAACAGCTGATCCCTGCTGTAAACAAAGCATCCATATGCTGGGTTCCCAAACACGGGTAAAAAATGGTGTGAAAGAAAAGAGAAAGACAACCAAGACTAGCACAAAACGGTAGTCCATGATTGCAGAATCTAATTGCTTAAACTTTAGTTACAAAAAAGAGAAAGTAAAGAGGAGATACGAAAGAAGCTCAGAATGAGCGGAGCTGCTGTAACAGGCTGCCACTCACGGGGGGGCACCGGAAGTCAGAAAGACTTCACTTCCTAATAATGATAAATTGGTCTTACCTTTATCCAGTTGCTAGCGTAGTAAGGTCCCAGTCACACAGACTCGGGGACAATATTTTTCTCCTACCTTGCAGCTGCTGGTTTCTGAGAAAAAAACACAAACTGGAAACTGAGACCGTTTGGTTTCAAAGTGAAACTTGTGCCTTAGCTCTAAACTTTTACTTTGAAAGGCCTCTATTCCAGCTTGCATCATACTTTTTCAAATTTCACTAGCACTTGGCTCATTTGCAGGTCCCTAACACCCGAAACACTCCCAAAGAGGTTTTGGGGGCAACACCCTCTTTGTGGGGAATTCATCTGGTGACTGCCGTCAACCTCAAGCAATCATTTGCCAAGAAATCAAGATTTTTTTCCTGTAGCGACTGGAAGTTGAAGTCTCTGGGCCTGCATGATTGGGGCATAAACATTATAGCTCACGGGGGTATCCTCATGTGAGGGTGGTAGCAATCTGGTGTCAGGGGGTAGTGTTAAGTGGATTTATCCCAAAACTGTAGTTTGTGTTTTGTTCCAGGTGTTTGGTTAAAGTTGGAGCACAAGTTGGTTTGGCTCAGGATTTACAGTTATTACAGTTGGCGCACTAGGTCATTAGGGTCATTTCAATAAGTGCTGATTGGCACTTTTTAGAAGTCAGTAGCATTTTTGCTTGCTGGGTTGATGGGCTTCATTGTTGGTGTATGCAGTTGCAAGATGGTCTCTTGTTTATATAATTTTTTTCCAGTGGTGTGGGTGCTTGAACTGAAGGGACACAGCGTACGCTGCTGTGAGCGGGTTAATGATGTGATGTAAGCATCATCAGAGCAGCATCACAATCATGGGCTAGGTTTTGGTGAGGTGGCGACGGATCAGGCTTTATGACATTTATCTATATTCCTTGTTTCCCATATGTTTATTATTATTAATATTATTATTTGTACATGTATGCCTTTGTTTGCTTGTCACATTAAAAGTCCCACTTTAACCATGTGCAAAATCATCCATCACCCCCAGTATATGACCTTCGGCTGCAGTTTCCAGCTTTCTGCATCCTGAGGTTCAGCTGAGCTTGGGGCTAAAAATGCATGTGTGAAAAGCTTTGGCTTCACCACGACGAAGAGCTGAAAACATCAATCTCTTTTTACTTTCCTGTCAATCATGCAGCATAGCAGTTTGTCCCTCACAACCTTTAGTTATCACTTTATTGAATGTTCTTCACATTTGAATCTGTCTGATGATTTTTCATACTTTGGCTGACTGTTTCGAGCTGTTTGAGGATGTAAACAACAAAGAGGGAATGAGATTGGGCTTCATTTTGTTCCCGTCTCACCTGAGAGTCCAAATAAACAGTAGGCTGAGTCTTTAGTTCTGCAAATATTTTTCTCAGACGGAGGCAGAAATGATCTGCTGGTGGGGTTAAATTTCAGTGGAAGGAGACAAAATGCAAAGATTTTCTCACTAAACTGTCCTTAGCTAAAGTAAAAACGTGCTCGGTGGCAGTAGACACTCCATCTTTAGAAACATTTATGCTTTTGCAGAACCCGTGCATGTTGGTTTATAGTAACTTCATCATCCCGCTATGAATGCATCTGAAATTACCTCCTATTTTCTGTCATTTGGCTCCAGACCGCATTCTCATATTTTAAAGTTGAATCTTTGACTTATTTCTTCCTCTTGCACTTTGAGACCTCAGTGAGAAATTCTGCTTTTTGACTGAAGATGGATGGAGGCTGATAGAAACATGTTAGCTACTGCATGTGGAGTAGGCTTTTCTGGACACCACAGAAAGACAATCACCAGTTTGCAAAGGAAATGGAAAGAAACAACCAATCTCTCCATTACCAACAGTTATATTTTAGGTCTCATTTCACTCATACACAATATCTGCTTGTTTTACTGTTTCTCTTCCAATATGGGAAAGGTTGTTGGATAATCTCATTAGAGCAATGTTGTCATGTCAGCTGTAGCTCCTGCTGAACTTTCTGGCTCCATTTTTGGCCTTTTTCTTGTTTAAAATAAAATGACCTAAAGTCTAAAGTGAAATCTCATGTTTGTAATTTCCAAACCTTTCATTAGTTGCTAATAATTACTGAAGTTGTGTGTGATACCTCCAAGTGTCAATGTGTCCTTAGTCGAGACTCCTTGGGACTCAGAAGTGACCATATTTAGACAAGAGGCTGGACTGTGAAGCTACCAGCTAATGCAAGCAAGCTGCATTAGCTGGTACTGATCAGGAAGCTGCATTCATACGTGTGCACAGCACATCTGCTGATCTGCTAATTAATGCTAATGAAGAAAAATTCACTCACTCAAACAGAAGCACAGATATTGCAGGCAGGCTGTAACGCACAGGCTGTCACCATCCACCTGTGACTCCTGTGAGTCGTAGCACCCCCTAACTTTACACCTTAGAGAAATCTGAATGCATGAGTGAATAAAACCCCTGCACAGTTAATGTGTTGGAGGAAAATAGCCCTGCAGGCTAAAGCAGGGATTTTTTTTCACATATCAGGCCGTAAACATGATTATTTCTGCTGAGACATTTTAACATTAGAGCCTATAAGGACTGACTCACAGCTGAAGGCAGCCTCAAGTGGACAGTAGAGGAAGTGCAGTTTTTGTCACTTCCTCATTGGCTTCATTTTTCATGTTGCTGCTCTTCGATCCTGCCTCAGCGTGATGAGATGGTATGAGCGTGTCTCATCGTGTGTTTGGATCTTGCTGCTGGTGTCGTGTGCTGGACTGTTGTGTGACATGTCAGAAAGGAGAAGCGTCTGACCACGCTGAGAGCAGGACACTGAGTGACACAGCTATGACAGTACTGTGTGTGTGTGTGTGTGTGTGTGTGTGTGTGTGTGTGTGTGTGTGTGTGTGTGTGTGTCAGAGAGAAATAGACCATCACCCAACTCCAAGTAGCTGTTCCTCTGGGGAGATGGTTAGCCTGAAGCTAACTGACCACGTTATTTGAAACTGATGCAAACAGGACTAGGAGACAAGTGAAACAGGAAGTAAACAGAAACATACTATGGCATGAACCCGATGAGGAGGAGGAGGGGAGGAAGATGAGATGGTGCAGGAGAAGTGAAGCAGAAAGGAGGATGGGTGGAGGGAAAGAAAGAGGAGAAGATACAGAGGGCAGAAGATAAACGAGGGAGGAGATGGACAGAAGGCTATTAGATGAGACGGGAGGGGGAGGAGAAGAGAAAACAGAGGGATAGGAAGACGAACGAGGGCAAGGCAAAGCAGAGAAGATAACAGAGGGAGAGAGAGAAAGCATGTGAAGAGAAGGAATAAAGAAGAAATAAGAGATAAACAAACATAAGGTGAGGAGAGAGAGGCAGAGAGATGTGTTCAGTAGAACCAGGCAAAGAAACATCTTTTAGATCCACAGAGAGAAACAAGAGAGAGGAAGTAGAATGAAGCAAAAGGAGAAAAGTAAGGAGGTAAAAGAAAAAAAGACACGTGGGGAGAAAGAAAGATGAGGAGGAGCAGGAGAAGAGGGGACAGTGAGAGGTAAAGATGATGAGGTGGATCATCAAAAAAGAAATGAAAGGAAGAAAAGAGGATAGAAAACATAAATGAGTGAAAACAAGCACGGGAAGGAGGTGACCCGGGTGCAGAAGGTGAAGTTGAACAGAGCTTAAAACTCCAACATAATATTATAAAAACACAGTGAATCCGTGCAGCTTGCTGCATCTGAGGAGTTAGGAGGGTAGGGAAGTTTCCCTTATCCTGTTTGTCAAGCTAACAAAGCATTCTCATCCCGAACTGGCCTGTTGTTGTCCCTACGCAAGGTGTCCTTTGGTGTTCGTTTAAATAAAAGGGGAAAAAAGGGTTGAAGCCCATGTTAGGTAGAGGTGCTGCTGGCATTCATCACCTGGTTTGTCCATCAGGTGACAGGAAGCAAACTGCCGTGTTTGTGTTTTGCACCTGATTCTTGTCACTTTGCACAGCTACGCAGTGGATTGAGTTTGCGCTGCATGGATTCATTCCTTCATTCACTCATGCTCAGCTCAGCAGGGTGTAAGTGTATATATATTATCTGCTAATGGATTACATCTTACAGCAGTCAGTGAAATGTGGCACTGATAACTGAAACTCTGAACCCATTAGGTGCTGTAGCCCAGGTTATGTGTTCAGCAGTAGTTGCTATGGTGATAGAACCAGGTTATAAAAGAGACCCACCTTCCTGACACCGAGACTCCTGAGTAAGGGCAGCGTTTCATGTTTGAGAGGAGTACCTTTGTTAGTACGATCAACAAATCGACCACTTAAACATCTCATAAGGCAACATTAGGGGTGCAAAGATACACAGAATTCACGGTTCGGTTC
>NW_005187758.1:257296-270119 GCF_000239375.1 Pundamilia nyererei | reverse complement strand
GTACCGAACCGAAAGCACTGCATCGAACAGTTCAATATCGATACGAGTATCGTTGCACCCCTAGGCAACATGGTGACTCCTCGCAATGACCACATTCTTCTTATTTTGAGCAATGATGACCTTGCATGCTCAGGATATTTGCATAGTGTGATCTGATTGGCTAGCAGCAGCACTAGCTCTTCACATATTGAATATTCCTCCGTTTTTTTAGCACCAGCAGCGCGAGCAGAGACGATGAGCCATATTCACATCACCTGTCACCTTGTTTTAACGTTGGAGCTGAATGTTCTGTGATTGCACTTTAGTCTGTTCAAATAAACGTGTCACCAGTCATTTATTCCTCTCTTTACCACAGCCTGGGAGTCCATATTTACCTTTCTACATGAACACGCACTTTCTGTGATGTTTTCTGTGCTGGTTTTGAGATTGGAAGCTTTTCTGTGGGCACAAAACGAGTCAACGGGCGAGTTATCAGAGAGAGAGCTGGAGGAGGGAGCGAGCGGTCACGGTAGCAATGTTGATCGCTGTGTTGTCTGCTTTCTGTGCTGAAGCTGCTCCGCTCGCGCATGATGCTGATTCGCTGAGCCTGAGGGCAAAGGTCACTGAGCTAACCCAGTCTGACATACACATTGTGACTCCTACAACCAGCTGCAACAGAGTCACAGGCACTTCATCAGACAAGCGCAGAGCATTTGTCAGGGCTGCGCAGTATTGGGGTAGAAGGAAATTGTCAGGCTGAGGGGCCATTTTGTTTTTGGGCTTGGTTCTGATTGGCTCTGATGTTACACTTTCAAGTAATGAGCAAAATGTGTAAAACTGTAATAAAAAGTGTGAGACACAGAAAAAGCTATGTCTTATAAGCAGAGCTGGAGGCTCTTTCACGCCGCTCTCTCCCTGCGTCACACCCTCGGCTCTGCTCCGGAGATGCCGTGCCGACCTCACCCTTCACAGCATCTGGTCGGGTTAGGCTGGGAACGCTGCTGGCCTCGGGGGCAAGGTTACAAGCATACAAACATATGAAAGATCTGATTACATGAAAGGGGGGGGGGAAGTTACGCTGAGGATGATGAGGGTATACACGAAGGTTTATTGGATTTATCGGCTGATGTTAAGTGCTTAAACCCACAGAGCACTGTCCGACTCTTCTTCTCCATTAGTTCCAGGTATCAGATTTGCAGGCATGTTTGATAGAATTATTGTTTGCAATCATAGTCTAAGTGCATGTTCAGAAAAGTTTTTGCAAGCTGAAACTATTGCATTAAAGTTTATCAGCCCTCTGTTTATATTAATGCGATACTGCACACAGTACAACTTGTATGAGTCCGTGGATAAAGTACACCTTGTGCTAATTAATGCCAAGTCCACATTCGCCTTTTTTTATAAAAAGAAACGGACCAACTGCAGGAGCTAGGATATTATTTTTGGCATCTTAATAAGTTTGTGTGTCATTTTAAGTGATTTTTAAGTTAAACTGTTTGTGATATAACTCGTCTCGTGCTTCATCCGGGTGTGAAGCAGCTGGGATGAAAGGCAGCACCTCCAAACTATAAACTACAAGTATAACTATGAAGTGTTCCCTCTGGGATGGGATGGGTGGAGTTCTTGCCCTAAGCAAGGGAAATGAAAGATCTTGGGATCTAATCTGTTAGTAGTGAGGTAGACCTGATTGCTGAGGTATGAGCAGTAATGTGGGCATTGTACCAGTAAGGTCACAAATACAAACGGCTGAAATGAGCTTCCTCCATGAGATGCATGGACTTAGAGGTAGAATGAGGAGCTCGACATTCGGAGTGAACTCAGAGTGAGATCTGGTTAGCATGCCTCCTGGTTGCCTCCCTTCAGATGTTTTGCAGGTATGGCTGAAATGTAGGAGACTCTGGGATGGACTACGAACCAAATGGAGAAGTTATATATGGCCGATCTGGCCGTGGGACACCTTGGGATCCCCCATTGAAGTGGAAAGATGGATTATCCTGATGCGTTAATGCTATTCTGCGTGCTATTTTCATAAGATTTTTTTTTCTTGGTTTTTGTTGCTGGAAATTTTTTGATTTTTACTTTATGGTCTCCAACTTAGAGTAAATCGCAGTCGAGTTGTAAACCGTCTGTGCCAGGAGTAAGAAGAGGGATAGTATTTGATGAAAAGCAACCTTGAAAACCCCCAATTTTGCTTTGCATCAGCTCATTTAACTAAGTAACTAGCCATGTTAGGAAGCAATGGAATTGGACTTGTGAGAAATCTCTACAATTTCAGGACCAGGACCACTCCTCCTTCACGCCCCTTCCGACCTCAGACTATAAATGCCCCTTTCTCCAATACCCGTTGTTCTCATTTCCATGCCCCACCCTTACCCCCCTTTTTCCCTCTCTTCTCCTCCCTTCTTTCATTCATTTCTCGTTAGTACATGGGGATCTGCCCTGCCCGGGAGCCATCGCCAGTCCCCTTCGAGGCCTTCCCCAAACCGCAGCACCAGTTCATACTTCCTCAACCCTCTTCGCTCATCGTTTCTGAGGATGTGGTCCCAGCTAATGAAACAAGATCAGTAAAATCTTAAACTCAAGTATAAAACTTCTAAAAACAAATTAGATGTATCGTGTTTATCTTGCCATGGTCAATGTCTACTTAAAGAAACTCCTTCTGCTCTTAATGCTGATGTTGTGTCACATCAAATCCAAGTCTAGAGTCGGCTCCGAGCTGTGTCTCAGTGCTGTTATAGAATAATGAATGTTGTGAATTAGGCCTGGTAGTTGTCCACAGTTTTTCATTTCCTCTGGCTCACAGTCAGAGTGATGTTCTGCAGATAAATCTCTTTCTGTTCGGAGCTGAAATGAAATACATGAATGACGGATAAACTGGAATTCAAACGAGGTAATCCCGCTGAGCAGAAACTCGTCGATTGGACAGATTTCAGTCATTCTTTAGAGAGGGAAGCCAATCATGACTGGGTTCAGACGTATTGCCTTTAATTAGTGCTGAAAACCATCACAAAAAAGTCTCCAAGCTATGACTGTAAATGTTTTAAGAAGAAAATGTGGTAAAATATGTGAGTGCAGTCCATCTGACATGCCTGCAAAGCCCCGACCGACAGCAGCAGACAGCTAAGATGCAGAATGACAGCCGACCCAACGGGCTGCCTCGTTACAGATGCTAATTAGCTTATTCTTGTCACTGGAGCTCGATGGCATGTAGCATGTGACCCATGAGGTCATTGGGAGGAAGTGGGTTTGTGCTGGGAGGAAGTGATCTGAGGCAGCCTGATTCTCCTGCTTCTGCTGCTCTGAGGATTCAGCAGAACCGCATCCAACCAGTCCCGCTTGGATCTGGATGCTCGTTTTCACCTGTCAGTTAATCATTTTCACATTTCAGGCAGTAATGAGTGTGTTCACAGTCACAGGAAGATTTAAGCCAACATTTTCATGGAAAAAAACCAGAATATAAAAAACAAGTTTTTGAAGTAACGTCCAGAATCCTCAAAGAGGAAATATCCTGTTTGTATGCACTCAAGTATAGTTTTAACTCCTTTCATAAGTTCCATCTTGAGCCTGCACACTGCCACTGTACATTCAATGTAATATCTTTTAAGATAAGCACGATGGAGAAGTCTTTAGGGATTTGGTAAATGCCGTCATTGCAGCTCTAAGTGCAGTCAAATCCTTTTTCCCTCTACGTTTAACCTTATTTTCAGCATAATTGCTGTCTTATTTCTGAGAAAGGGATGAAACATCTTTCAGACAGACAAAAAACTGCATATTATTTATGCATGGGTCAGAGTTCTTCAAGTGTTTTTTGTCTGGATGATCCATCCATCTTCAGCTGCTTCTTTTAAAGCCCAGATGTCCTCCGTGTCCTTCAGCTCGTTCCCAGGCCGGATGGGATTTAAAATACCCAGAGAGTGTTCTGGATTGCATCCCAGGTGGACTCCACAGGGAGCCGTCCAGGAGGCGTCCTGATCGGTTCAGGTTTAACAGACTGCTTTGGAACACGAAGGAATGGCAATCTGCTCAGAGCTCAGAGCTCCTCACCTCCTCTCTAAGGGTGAACAGAGACTCATCGGGAAGGAAGGAAATCTTGGCTGATTGTGGTGGTGATCTCATTGTTTTGGTCGCCAACCAAAGCTCGTGAGCAGAGGAGACAACTTGCAAGATAAGACTCTGACCTTTTCTTCTTCACCATCTTCAGTTACTATGATGACACATTTGATTTTAAAGATATGACACAGATGAAATAAAGAAATGTACACTACAAGAAACAATAAATCCCTTTGGTTTCACGGATGGAGCGCCAGCATAAGCCCAATTTTGGGATTCGTGCTAAAAATGACATTTAAAAATGTACAATACATTGATCATGGATGATTAGCTTTGTTAACTGATTGGCTCTGATCCATGGAGCCAGTTCTGTGCTCATCTTATTAAAATCTATAACAGCTTGACATGTTCCTCTTTAGAAATGCAATACGGGTAACTGCGGTGAAGACTTCAGCCACGGCTATTCTTCCACTTCCCAGGATTCATAGTCAAGAACAAAAAGGGACTGTTACGCCCCAGTCTAGGGGTACAGGAACATAACATAAGAGTTGAAAAGGATTGACCCCGCCTTGGTCCCCAAAAGCCTACACAGAGGGAAAACCAATTTCTTCGTGAACAGTGGTTTATTGTCTAAACTGAAGCGTGACTCCGGGGTAAACAAAGGCCAAAATAACAAACAAAACCAGCTTAATCAGTCAAGGAGGTGCTACCTAAACCCTACGTGATGAAAAGAACAAACAAAAGACAAATGTTATGCCTAACTCCCTAACTGAATAAACAGGAGGAAACAATACAGAAAACAACAGGGCACCTCACCCCTTCGGCTTCAGTGACTATTTACAAGGTGCTATTTACAACTGAAGGCTAATTTACACACTATATACAAGCTCAATAGGTCACGAGAATCACAAATATCACAGCGTTTGGAGGCCAGGGTCAGGTCTGCTGCTGCCCCAGGACAACTGCTAGTGAGGAATTTTGAAAGCAACCGCATGAATAGGGGACCAATCAGCAGCCGTCAGCTTATCCAATCAGGGACCTGCAGAGACTTAAAGACACAGAACAAGAAACAGCCACCAAAGCACATTATGGGCTGTATCCCAATTCAGGCTCTGCAGCCTTAAAGTACGCAGCCTCAACGATCCTCAAGGGCCGTGTACTCAAAGACCGCTAAGGCCGGAAGTGCGAGGCTTGTGAAATGGGACGGTCTAGCCTCCGTTGCGCTGCCCAGGTTGCCTAGCAACCATGATACTAACCACTGGAAACGTGTCATACAGCTGTGTTTGACAGAAATGAAGGAGAAAATCTTTTGTTCATTTGTTTGTTGCTACATGAGCTTTGATCATTCTCTGTGAGATTAAGCTCAGCTATTGGACGGTGTATATTTTAAAGTAAAGGCTTTAAAACCAAGTTAGTACAAACGTCACTAATGTCACATAACTTTGCCGACATGTGGCCAACAGGAATGTTTAATGTTCTTCGTTATTAAACATTTGCACATAAATAAGTGACATAATATTCAGTACTTAAAGTTTACTCTTCGGCCGCCCCTCATCCACCGTTTTTTTTTGCAAATTTATCCACACCCACCGCAGCGCTATGCATTCTGGGATATGTTGGGCCACGAAGTCTACACTGCCACAGCCTTACAATTCAGGGAAATGAAGGACTCATTTCAGGGCCGCATTTCGAGCAGCCTTTGAATTGGGACAGCCTTCGGCGCGCCGCTGTGACGTAATCGGCCTTGAAATGCGTACTTTAAGGCTGCAGACCCTGGATTGGGATACAGCCATGGCCAGGGCCATAACAGGGACGTTTGGTCTTTTTTTGCTTTTGGACAGGAACAAAATGTCACATCTCAGGTGTATAGTCTCCTCAGATCAAATCTAATCTGACATCTAAGTTGACATTAGTGAGAGCTCTTACTGTTTGCTATAAGAATATGATTTGGGGGATTTCAGTGAATTATCCAAAAAAGTCCTTTTGTTTGTCGTTAACACACATTAATAGGAATACGTGTACTTGGACCTCATGGGGAATCCCACCTAAGCTTCATGAACTGTGTGTAGTTACTAGACAAAAAAAGTTAGTTGACGGCTGATTCAGGTAAAAGAACTGGGTTATCTATGAAGGGAGCTGTTCCCCCTTTAATGATGGAACGCACTAGGTTGAGGTGGGGATAGGCCTCCTGGATGCTTTCTAGGTGAGGTTTTTGAAGCATTAACAGATTGGTGGAAGCTCGGGGAAGATGCAGGGCACACTGGAGAGAATATGTCTCTGAGGTCACTCGGTATCATCTGCAGAAGAGCTGGAGAAGGTAGCAGAAGAGGAGGAAATCCAGTAAGTGTTAAAAAAATACCTGGATGTTATTCTGCCCAATGAGAAACTCAGATCTACTTCAGCCTCACGTGCCTGCAGTCCCCAATAAGAAATTCCTGCTGTGGCGAGAAGCTGTTTTCTCATTAAACCTTGAAAACAGCTCGAGCCTCTTATTTGCCCCATAATGTGACCAGAAAACACAAAAGCAAATTCAAAAGGTGGAGGTGTATGGCTTTAATCATCATTGACCCAGCTTCCTCTTAGAGAGACTCTGCTGTCATCGGAGCAGTTAGCGAGAAATATGGCTTGACCCAAGTCTGAGGAAATAGCTGCCGGGGGGGTTGAATTTCCTGGAATACACTGCGTCATATAGCTGATATTCATCATTCCATTAGCCTAGCGTTCACTGCTGGTGGTAGCCACGTCTCTGCCGCACAACTCTGTGTGTTCCATTAAATTAGTTTAGCATTAATTTCTGCCGATGCATTTCCAACTCTGCATCTGTGTGTGTTTGTTGGCAATTGGTGATACACCTCCATCTTCACCTGTGTGTGCATGTGCGTGTGTGAGAGAGAGTGACTGAATGTTGCACATGCCATAAAGCTCTCAGTGCACTCTCTTTCTGATATAAATGGTTAAAACATTATGTTAAAAGCTGCACTGATCAATAACTCAAGTACAGTATTGAGAACAGTTTTCAGAATGCAGGTTGATTTTGTCTGAGTGCCCGTGTGAGTGTGTGTTTCTGCCTCCCTCCGTCTGCTGTGGGTGTGTTTGGTTTGAGTTATGAGCTCTCCGGGAGGCTGTGAATGTGACATCTGTCCAATGTTTAGCCAAAGACACAAAAGAGGCTTCCACCACCTAAACACTGGTCCATGGGGAGATAACTGAGAGAGTGTGTCTTTGTGTGTGTGTGTGTGTGTGCTGATAAGAGGCAGCACTAAAGCACTCTCAGTTCCTCGGTACAAAGAAAAAGAACTTTGATGAAACCCGCTCCTTTATCTGTGCAGCAGAACTGTTTGATCTGCGTTGGATACAAAGCAAATAAACTATTATTACTGCTTCTTCTTCCACTCCCAAAATATTGGTCCGATTAATGCAATGTGGATTGTATTTATGAAAAAAAACTATATTTAATGTATGCTGTGCTCTTATAAAAAGGTTATAACCAGCTCACCAGCCACAGCTACAGCCTCTCCTCCGCTTCATTTCACTGTAAGCTGTAAAAATCCTCAGTTATGAGATATTTAAAGACATTTTCTGGACACTTCATTGGACAACTTAATTTGTAATTATGTTTAGGGTGTAGCACTGCCTCTTTGATATAAAGTATATTAAATAAAATGTACTGTTTTATCTTAATACTATGAGTATTCACAGTTATAGTATTGGAGTTATATATCGAAGTACTCCGAACTTGGACCGCTTTAAACTAATTTCCCAGATATTTTTCAGCCCTCCTAACTCTGTAAGTACAGGATCTAAAACCAAAATGACCTTTGTCATTGTTTTATTTAACCATCAAAAAAGTTATAGCATATATGAAAGCTCCTTTTATTTTGATACCAGGCTTATCGTCAAGTTGTGGTTCTTTTTATAAAAATAACTTTCTATCTGTCATATTTATAAACAATCAAATATTTGATTTGATTGAATCTTTATTTTGAACATGTTGAAAAAGTACAACAAAATAGAATTAAAAGAGACAAATGAACAAAGCAAAACAAAAGGAAAACGAGCAACCACAACTCCAAATAAAGTTCATGTTCAAAAAGGAGCAGGAAGAAGCATAAGCTTATTTAATCCCACCCCTTTTCCACTATATAGTATATAGACTACAAAAATACCTCCTTGCAATTACATTATATGTCATGTGTAAATTTTTTTTTTTTTTAATATATACATATATGTTTCTGTCTATCCATACATACGTATATACACATACGCACATATACACATTTTCACCTCAAGGATACACAACCTACAAAAATATATATATACCCATACCAACATACCCGTGCACCCGCACACACATGAAAATATTAGATAAGAACACCCTATCAAATCTCTACCTTTCCCTGTACCCTGTAAAAACCATATCCTTAAACCGCTTTTTAAACTGCGCCATGCTTGGACATTGCTTCATATCTTTACTTAGTCTGTTCCACAGCTTCACTCCACACACAGAGATACAAAAACTTTTTAATGTTGTACGGATACGAGGATGTTTTAAATTTAATTCCCCCCTCAAATTGTATCCCCGTTCCCTTTTAGAAAACATTTTTAGAATATTGTCAGGAAGCAGGTTATTTATTGCTTTATATATAATTTGTGCAGTGAGAAAATGAACCAGATCTGTGAATTTTAGAATTTTTGATTTTAAGAATAGTGGATTTGTATGATCTCTGTAACCAGTTTTATGGATTATCCTTAAGGCCCTTTTTTGTAATATAAAGATTGATGATAGCGAACATTTGTAAGTATTGCCCCAAACCTCTGCACAGTAATTCAAATACGGTGCAATCAGGGAACAATAGAGAATGTGGAGTGCTTTGTGGTCCAGAATGTGTTTTACTTTACTCAAGATTGAGACACTTCTTGAAATTTTGTTATGTATATGATTTATATGAGACTTCCAGTTTAATTTATCATCTATAATCACACCAAGAAACTTATGTTCAAGTACTCTTTCAATTTCCACACCATCTTCATGAATCTGCACTTGTGCATTTCTAAGGGAATTCCCAAATAAGATAATTTTAGTTTTACTTAGATTTAGCGATAGTTTGTTCCTGTTAAACCATTTTTTAATTTTGCACATTTCTGAAGTAATTGTATCCAGCAGCTCCTTTAGATTCCCCCCAGAACAAAAAATATTTGTGTCATCTGCAAATAATACCAATTTTAATATATCAGATGCCTTACAAATATCATTTATATAAATAATAAATAATTTTGGACCCAGTACAGAGCCTTGTGGAACACCACAAGCAATGTCCAAGCATGATGAGGAATGGACACCCAGCTTCACAAATTGTTTCCTGTCACTTAAATAATTTTTCACCCATTGCAGTACAACCCCCCTAATCCCGTACCGTAATATGTGTTGCTTTGTCGCCCAGAAATCTTAGCGCTGTGTGAAATATGACTATCGTAGATTATGGAAGGTAGTGACGAACATTTGTTCCCTCAGTTTGTTCTCAGCACTAACAGGATATTTACGTTGCCTAATGTGGCCGGTGCTGCTGTGGTTCTTCGCAGGTGTTGTGGTGGTTGGTAACATGTGATACATGTGCTTATGTTTTTGCTCTTTCAGCATAGCCTCTAAAGTACTATTAGATGCTGTGGGGGTCTAAGGCTACGTTCACTCTGCAGGTCTTAATGCTCAATTCCAATTTTTTTGATCAAATCCTATTTTTTTGTCTGCTCGTTCACACTACAAATAAAATGCGACAGCAAACGCGCTCTAGCTGATAATTGGCGTCTGTCTTGTGTCAGTAATATAAAAGACGGATTTAATGCGACATGACCATCAAACAGCAGTCGTTTTCTAAAACATCAGATATGTATCGGATTCAGCACCACATACGAAAGTGACCCAGATCGGATTTGAAAATATCGGATTTGTGCCGTTCACACTGTCATGCCATGATTGGATATGGGTCGCAGAGGGTCAGAATAATTGGATTTAATGCGCTTTCGCCTGCAGTTTGAACGTAGCCTAACTGCCTTTTTGATGGTTGTAAATGGTTATTTCATGTGTTTAGTCCAACTGGACTTTAGCATCTACACCTTTGTGTTTTAGAGTCGTGTCCAGGAGACTTATTACAGGAATGCTTTGACTGACTTTCATGTAACAGGTTCATGTACTTTACTTAAAGGTTGGGTATTTAAAATGAGGCTGAAGAACCAATTTTTTTTTAAGGAAAATGTTTCTACACCTTAGAAACTTAACTTAACACATCATGGCCAACTGAATTAAAATGTCTTGCCACTGGGGATTTTTCCCAGTGCCCGTGAGAGCTGGCTGAGTGTGCCCTGAATAAGCGTGTCTTTGTGCTTTGAGGTCAGCTTTGTGGCCGTCCCTGATCCCTGGTTGCTAAAATGTGTTGTTTGTGGCGATATCTGACGAGCTTTATTTGACAGTTTTAAAATTTGAGATTCATTCTCGGTGGAAAGCATGTTGAATTTCAAACATAGAGACACAAGTAGATAATTAAATTGTGTGTTAAATTAAGTGGTCCTTCAGTGTTGTTTTTATCCTGCCTTCCTCCCCTTACCCCCAACCAGACATGGCAGATGGCCGCCTGTCTGTGAGCCTCTTTGTGCTGGAGGGTTCTTCCTGTTCAAAACAAGGTCTTCCTCCCCACTGTTGCCAAAGCATTTGCCCCGTTTTCTCTGTATTATTGTAGAGTTTTCATCCTTATCTTATAAAGCGACTTGAGGCAACTGTTGTTTGTTTTTGATTTGGCGCTGTTTAAATGAACTGAATTGAAGTGAACTAGAATTTAAATTATCATTAATTTCTTCTCTCTATAAACTAATATCTGCATATCCTCCAGCGTATTCATTTATGTATTTGTTTTTGGTCTATATCTTTTAGCTTATTTGAGCTACCCCTACTCCTGGTCCTGGTGTACTAAACAGAGGACATCCTGGGCTTTCCATTTATATAAAATGTGTTTGGGTGGCCTCTTTTAGCTCCAAAGAGGAACGAAATCATACAAAAGTTTTCCTCGGTTCTCAGGAGGATATAGTTATGTAGATTTTGTAGCTTCCATTTCTAGTCCGTTTGTAATCTACTGAGCTTATCTGAGCAGGCTCTGATTGCACACACGTAAGCACATGTTTCCAAAGCCATTTTAGATAAGCAAGAAAATGTATGAAATGTATTATCAGACGCAATCACAGCTGGAAGATCACATTCAAAGCACAAATTTGATGCTACCTGTGGTTTTAGGTTTCTTTGTTTGAGTTATACCATACACACTCACAATCCTACAAAACCCAACTTCTCCCTGAGTAAGGAGAGCTGCTATCGCTGTCCCTTTTTTCTTGTTTGTCCTCTGGTTACCCATGATTCAGTGTGTGTGTGGTGGGAGGGTTTGGTCCATCAGCACAGCTGACATGAGGGGTCATGATCAAGATGGTCGGCATTATCTTGTCTGAGGGAGTTGAACGTAGGCTGGAAGAGAAGGTCACGGTGTCGACTCTGATGCTGTTTTTCATCCGGTGGGTGTGTTCACACGCAGCTGTCTGCTGACAGTTTTATTTGTGCTCAGCTCAGGTGTCACCTGTCCTTTTGTGTTTGGACTGTGTGCTGTTGGTCACTTCTTGGAAGAAAAAATGCCTTTTTCAAAGAAAGTCTGCAGAAATCCCAGCAGTGTTATTGCCGTTTCCATCCCAGTAGGTCATATTTTTCTTGGTATTGTATTTTAATTAATGTTCTCTGACTCCATCTCGTCTGGTTCTTCAGCCTACGCCTGTGTTTCCACTGCTGCCTTGACCTAATTCTGCCCTTAGGGATCAATAAAGTTCATTTTATTCTTCCAGTGTGGGTTGTTCTTATAACTGAGTGTTGTCTGTAAGTAGCTGGCTTTTAATTTGATCCAGTTTATTCATCCTCCTCTGCCTCTCTACCACCAAATAATTATGAACAAATGTAAAGCTTGGCAGAAAACAAGCGATAAAGAGTGAGTTGTGTCTTTTTTGTCATTAGGAGGAGAAGCAGTTGTTAATTAAGTGTCTCCACTGTGGTTGTAGCAGCATAAGTGGAGCTGAATTTGCTTTGTGGCCAGAACAGATTAATTTAACCATAAATACAGTCGCTCCACAAAAATCTTAACTGAACTGTTGTATTAAAGAGGCTTTATTATATTGTATGCAAGAGATTTGACAAAGAACAGCAACAGTTACACCTAACAGTGTATATCTGAGAGAGTGAAGGTTCTCTTGAGAGGGGAAGTCTAGCAACCCATCATCGAGTCTCCTGATGGCCTCTGAATGTGGATGGATTATCATCACTGCAGACCCGAGACACAAAACTGCCACAGGCCCGCCTACCAGTCTAAACACTGCATATACCGTTCAAAACATAATACACAATAACACAAAGTAGTTTACAACTACATCTTTTATTAGCTTGAAGTTATATTATTTTGACATATTAGGTTGTGTTCTGTTACCTTCCACATATCCAGTGTGAAGCGCAAAAATAATATTTCAATCACGCTTATTAGAGTCTGAGGTCTTAACAGATGACTTCCAAGACAATAACATAAACTTGACATAAAGATGTTTAAAAATAATTCATGGCTTAAGTCAGTGGTTCCCAAACTTTTTTGCTAGGCCCCCCTTTGTTTTACAAGAAAAAATGTTGCCCCGCGCACGCGCGCGCACCTCAAACATTTAAGCAATTAAGTTTATTTTAATTATTTAATGTTAATTTTAAAATTACAATAATTAAAGTTAGTTT
>NW_005187758.1:246298-257276 GCF_000239375.1 Pundamilia nyererei | reverse complement strand
GGGTCTTTTTTTTTCCCTTTTCATACTGCGCCCCCCGTAGGGGCGGGCCCCACACTTTGGGAAGCTCTGGCTTAAGTAAAACAGGATTCAATTAAATCAAGAGCAATTAGAAAATAAATGAAAAGTAATAGAGATTAAATCAATAATAAAATAAAAAATTTGTCAATCAAACTTGGGCTACAAATGGGAACCAGAAAGGTTCTCTTACCAGAAATCTTAACCTTTTCCAACCTTTTATGTATGTGTGCACATCTATTTGAGATTTCCCAAACCATAACCTTTGTTAAAACAGTTTTCTCCTTAAACCCGATCAAAGTCAAAGCTTTACTTTCCAAAAGTCGTAAAACAAAAACACTAAGATACAGTAATCTGCCTTTCGTTGTTGTGTATGTAACAGTGTGAGTAAACAGTCTGACTGCTGCAGAGCTGATTCTAGTGAAATTATGGAGTCTGCATGAAAAATTAAATATGACAAAGTCCACCCTGGAGACCAAGGAGGAAGTGCTCTCAGAGAAATGAATATTTATTGATAAATAGGTTTATTGACATGGAATGCGTGGACACTGTTGACATGTGGGAGCAGATGGTGGCCATACACTGTGCATGAGCTCTGATCGATATCGTCTCATGCCTGGCCAAGTGATGTGACTACAGAGGCATATGGCCAGCAGAAAAGAATAAATACAGATAAAATAAAGTAGACTGTGTTGATGTGTCTGACTGAAGCTGAAATTATCCTCCATCACTTGATACTCTGGCCAGATAACACCTCATAGTGGATTTATGGTTTAGCGACAGGAAGACACAAAATTTCCCATTACTTGATATCAGACGGGCCCGTATCCTCTCTGGAGACTTTGGAAAGATTTCACGTAAATGGGTGTAAATGCAGCTTTATGATGCGAAGTTCTGACCAAGGTTTAAGTTAAAGAACTTCATTAGATTAGTGAAAATGTTGCTATCCACAGATAAAAATACAAGAAATGTAGCCAGTTGTTTTAATGGATCTGTGAGATTGTTGTTTGTCAATTTTAGAAATTTTTACCTGAAATCTTGTCAAACTAAAAGCCTAAAACTGAATTTTAAAAGTTTTGCAGTCAAGGGAAAGTGGATTGTCACAATTAAATGAGCTGTCTCTGAGAATCTTTAATGTAAAGCAAAGCTTTTCATTTACAAACTGCCAAGGATGTGATAAATTTACTAACCAAGTGTTAGTAGTGTGTTAGGTAATTCTGCAAATAAACAGGAAGAATTTGTAGCCATGCGATTGGATTTTTGGGACCTGAAGTCTTCTGGTTGTCTTTTCTTTAGCTACGTAGTCTGATGTGTCAAAGTCCAATCGTGTTTGAACAGTTTTTGTTACCATGCTGGTAAACACGTTGCAGAGAGCAATAAAAAGACCTCCTGCTATATTGTTTTAGCTTTTCCAGCTGCACAAGATTGTTGTGATGACCTTCCTACTTTGACTGGACCTACCCTTTGTTTCCCACTATTTGTCTCTTGTGTTGTGTCATAGGTTCCCAGTAGGTAGACTTCATCAGCCCAGCCGAGAGCACCAGGCATTCTTTCTGGAGAGTATAAGAGCTAGGTGTTGTCAATCTTTGCCCCTGCGCCATCCTTCCAGCACTATGTTGGTGGTTTTTGGTTACTTCCAGCTAATGAACTATGTTCTGTTTGGGGGCTCGTCCGGGATTTGATGCTGAGGAGCTGCTGATTTAGTTCACAACACAATGGGTGTGTGGTCACACCTATAGTGAAAATTATCCTGAACTTATAATTGATATTCATATCATATAAAACAAAACATAGTGCTGTCAGCGTTAATCTCGTTAAAATGACGTTAACGCCATAACTGCATTAACGCGGCAAATCTCCGTTAACGAGTTACAATGGATTGCGTGTGGAGCTGGACGGCGTCAACGCGTTAGCGCAGCTCGTTAACGTGTTGACACCATGGTGTTAACGTCATTTTAACAAGATGAATGCTGACAGCACTAAAAAGACTAACTGCTGAATAAGAAAAGACCATGCTTTGTTAGAAAAACATTATAAAATTCCCAGTGATGCAAATGACTAAGTAATTTCAATCCTTTTTATGATGATATTTTTTGTTGGGGGGGAACAATATCTGAAATCTGTACATTTGGAAGCAATGGGAGAAAAACCCCAAATAAAATCAAAATTATCTGGGCCTGCTCAGTATTTTCATACCTAACGCAGAGCATTAATGCATGTTAAGTCTTTAATTTTATTAGGTGGTGCATCTGTGTGGAAGCACCTACATTTCTTGTTTCTACTCATGTATTCATTCAAATTACTTTAAAAAAATAAAAAGTATTTACATTTATTTTAAAGTTTAAAATCAGTTATTCAGAGCTTAAATTTCTTGGCTGCAAGAAATATTTGTAAGACTGTTTTTTCAGTGCTGATTTCATTTTATACAAGATCAAAAGTTAATAATTTTTTATCTTTATCATTGACACTTGCCAAGCTCGGTGTTCATTCTAAATGCAACAAATCTGCTCCTCAAATCTGAAGCTCAATAGTCTTTACTGTAAAGATACTGAGGTACAAGGAGATATGTGGTGTCTCTCACCAAAATGAAAAATTTTTTTTATTAAATGCAAATACAATTCATTTCAAGTTGGTGTGATCATATTCTAGTCCTTAAAATCAGTTCTTTGACCGGGAGGTAAAGAGGAGTGTGATGGAGGTGACACCCTCAGGAAAACTCTGCTCTTCAGACTGTTGTCGTGAGCTTTGAATGCCCTGAACCACCTGCCAGATGGCAGTGGCTTGAACAGGTAGTGGCCAGGGACAGCAGTGTCTTTAAAAATACTGCTGCTGGCCGTCTTCCTCACTCGGCTGGCATAGATGGTGCCAAAGTCTGGGAATGATGCAGGCCTCTCCTTCCAGCAGATATGCAGCTGGCTGCCAGTGTTGGTGAAAATCCTCTCTATGTTCCCATAGAACTGGACCAGCAGTCCCTGTGGGAGCTGGGCCAGTTTCAGCTTTTTAAGGAAGTAAAGTTTTTGTGTTGGAGGTATTGGAGGTCAGTTTGATATATACACTGCAATAAGCTTTAATTTTCCACTGCCTCTCTGTTTATATTTAAGAGGAGGTGTTCTCTCCCTTTCACTCCGTTGAAATCAGTGGTGATTTTCTGCCTTAGAAATGTTAAGCTTCAGATCGTCACCCTTAAACTGTTTCAAACCAGTAGGCTGTCTCCTGACTGTTGTCTGAAATCTGCCCTCCTGCTGGACAAATCAATACATTTGAAGTTGTGACTATTTCACAATCTGCCATCACAAGCACAGGTAATTATTAACCCTAGGCTGCATTTTGTTGACCAGTTTGTAGGGCGTGATGGTGCTAAATCCAGAACTGAAGTCCACTAATAGCATCCTCATGTAACGCTTTGTACTGCTGGATGTCTCAGTGTGCAGAGGCTTCTTCTGTAGAGCAGTTTAGTCAGTATGCAACTTGATGCTTATCTATATCAAGTGAGATGATGTTTCTGACACATGATGGCATAATTTTCTCAAAGTATTACTTGAATGTCTATTTTAGGGCCACCAGGCAACAGTCTGCTTCTCTCTAGTTGGACAATTGTTGAAGATTTCAAACATGTTCCCTGTAATGATGCTGTTGTAATAAAGTTTCCTCCGCCTCCACATCACTTAACCACCATGTATATAAAACATAAAGTCCAGCTGTCATGTTCCAGTGGACATCATTACATTCACAGCATTATCGCCATTTAAACCAACAATTTCACAACATCCGATACTGCAATGTGTACAAACCTGAGACATTAACAGCTTTACTTGTCAGTTCCATCATAATGTGTTTGACAAATGCACTTGTACATCAGGTTCTTTCATTAAAAACCAAAATTAAAGGAAGATATTTAAAGAGTGGGGGAAAAGGAAAAATTAAGCCAGCAGGTCAAAAAAGACGGAGAAGCCTGAGAAGTATGTGTAAAGAAGAGCAGAGATAAGAAGAGTGAAGTGAGTTCTCACAAGTTTCTCTGGAGTGAGAGTTGATCCACAGTGGGACTGACAGCCAGATCCAGCGCTGATCTCAAACCCACGGCTTCCTTCCACAGTGGGCTCCCCGTACCGCTGAGACGCCGTCCCCGACGCCCCCTCAGGCTCTATTTCTGTAGCGTCACATTATCCCTCGCCGCTATAAATCATTCGGACGCAGCTGGTGAAATGAACATGACTTAGCACTCTGCAGTATTCTCGAGGAACGCCAACAAGTGTCTGAATCAAAGCCAACACGACTTCTTCCCATACCAACACACATAGCTAAGTAATGAGCCACTTGAGAGCTCGTTTCACAGGGATTTTACAGCAGCCGAGAGCAGTTGTCAGGCTGCTCCTCTCTTTCAAAATACATGTAGAGGACTGAGGTCCCTCGGTGAAACCAGAGCTGGGGAAAGTAAACACCATTCAAATCACACAATGTTAAACCTTTATATTAAAACAGTTAATGGAAAAAACTTTGACATACAAAATCTCCCTATCAGCTCATTACTCAGATATCTATATCAATATCTGTATCTATATCTATGTCTCTGTATATTGTTAACACCAGACTGTGTTTGAACTAGTATTCCTAATGTCTTCATGTTTAAGTCTTCCCTCAATGCCCAAGCCTAGTTTTTGTAGCTAAAATGTACAGAAGTCTCTAAACACATCATATTAAATATAATAAAAGTATATAAAATATTAAAATATAATATAAATATAGTATAAATGTAAAAAAGACTTTTAAAATATCAAAGGTTTACAATGTTTGACACATTGACAGGTCTGTTTGAGGGATAGATTTAAATTTCGAGCTAGTAAGTCAGGTTTCGGTCAGGATCAGGGTTATTGTTTGGGTTCTCTTTTGAGAACCCCTGAAGAATTTTAGAGCGAGAACATGCAATTGAGGGCCTCACTATATAAAGCAGAACAGCATGTGTAGTCTGTGTGAAGACATGGTGGTATTTGTTGGTAACTATGATTTACATGCTGGTTTTTTAGTCATTAGTGCCGTGACATTTCTTGACACCAGCTGTGTTTGTCAGTGTAAAAAACGTTTGGTGTCATGACTGAAATAGAAAAGTTGAAACTGAACAGAAATGCTTTCTTGATCTCGCTCTGTCCTGCTAAATGCTATATGTGTTATATCATTGGGCCACACAGCAAGTTACCAAGAGCTGTCATCGGCCCAGCAGCCTCACTGTGAGTAATGTAGCTGTAGGGAGATAGCACAAAGAACAACTTATAGCAAAATATGAGATTGGTTCATCCAAATTATATCAGTACCTGCATTGTACTTACTTAAATCCCAGGCAGCACACACACAAAGTCTGAAGTGGTTGTTGAGTGAGGCAAAGAGCAGATGGGCAGAAGTTTCTTCATGTAACCAATGACACTCCCAGAGAAAGCAACCCTGATTTTTTTCTTCTACAAATTTACAAAAGCAGTTTAATTATTATAACAGCGGAGGCATTCAGTTTTGTAAGATCTATACATGGTTTTCCATTCCCTTTAAAAACTTTTGGGAGTGTGTGTCTCTTTCCCCCTTACACACAGAGTGGAGCACATCAGCTTGTAGCCCAAAACATCAGAACTGCTCTTTCATTGTACAGCATTACAACACCAGGCAAATTTGAAGCAGTTGGGATGAACTGAAAAATGCGATGGTTGGATAGAGCCAGGAGGTTCAGGCATCTGCCAAAGATGAACTAATAAATGTAATTTTTAAATGTAAAGTCCACATTTTGAAAACAAGCAACTTTCAGATACTTGAATATTAAAAATGCTGACATATGGACTATAGTGAAACCACAGTTGACTGATCACAGATGGGTTCAAAGTCGACTGCTGATTAGACTCTTAGACTGCAGGATATTACAGCTGCATGCATCACTAAAGCTATATATGAGATTCTGCCATCGGTGAAAGGCAGCAGAACCTCCTAACGCAAATGTAGAACACACAGAAGAGCCTTAAAGCAAAGTTGGACAATGTTTTGCTGAAGATAATGAGATGTGAGACAGTCCAGAAAAGGTTAAGTAGCCTTTATTCCCTTTCAGATGTGCCTGACACTTTTCCTGCAGACTAAAGATGCCCTCCACTGCAGCTTTTACACTCTTTGGCATGAAAAGCTCTTCACTGAAATAAATAGAACGCTGGCATTTTCCACGATGGAAAGTCGACCGCGAGCCTGCTGAACCAAGCAAAAGTAAAAAGCTGCCTTTTCCCCGTGAACATAATCAAACTAAAATAAAGTTGATGTCAATGGCACATTAAGATTTTGACAAACGAAGGACATAACATGTAAGATAAATTTCATTTCTATTTACATCCAAAGTTCAACTTCAGTCCCTCTCTGTGTGTCTGTGTATTCAGTAAGACTTGACACTTGAACAGAAAGTCATCAGAATCAATCCAATGAGCCAAAAACAATTTTTTCCGAGACTTCTATACCACTGGCCCTGCTGGCCATTAGAGAAGACGAAGCTGCATCTATTTATTCCATTTTTTTCTTTTTACCATCATGTGACCTATAGCACAGAAATATTCCAACAACCAATCTCTGCAGGGACCAAGCCTGCCATCAGTGGTGTTATGTATAAACTAAATGCTGATTGGTTGAAAAGTCGGCTTGAACAGGCAAAGGTGCAACAGTGAAGTTCACCACCCAGAGGATCAAGCACAGATGGATGTACCCACCAATCAACACCCACTGATGTTAGAATCTGTGTTCTGAACCTTAAACATTGGCAGCCCACGAGTCTGCAAAGGTCTTCTGGGGTCTCGTGATGTAAATCTCGCCATCAGACTTTGTTTGAATGTTGATGAGCTTGCCTGTTTCTTGTGACTGTGCAGATTTATCCATGGAGAATTTACATTAAACTGCACCAGCTATGCACGCACCCCAACTTTTTGTAAAACTCCTGTAAATTTTGTGGTTTGAGGATAGACAAACAATGATCACTCACTCGTTTACAGTTAGTTCAAAATGCCACCGCGAAATTACTGATCAGGCCAAAACACAGAAACTGCTTTTGCCAGTGTGCACCGCACTTACAGTCCTTGCACTTACAGAACTGTAAGTGCAAGGACTGTAAGTGCAAGGACTGTAAGTGCGGTGCACAGTCAGTACTGTATGTATTTAAAGCCTTAAATGGCCTTGCACCTGCATATGTGGTAGAAATGCATCCCTCCCTGCATCCCTCAGAGTCTTTAAGGTCTGCTTCCCGATGAGCATCTCACAGCCAAAGCTCATTTAGAAACCGGGTCGTGCCTTTGCTGTTGTTTGTTCTGGAACGATCAGATGAGCATCAGCTGTGACTGTTTTTAAATCCAGTCATTTTAGTCAAGCTTTCAGAAACATCAGTAGTTTTATATGAATAGTCTGAATGTGTGTAGACAGAGTTTTAGCAACACTTTTTCTGCCTTTTTATTTTTGTTTATTTTGGAAAACACTTTCATTTTAAATGTGCTACATAAATAATATTTCTTAATGACTAAATAAGCAAACAGTTTTACATTATTAGTAGAGTTATTTTTTACTTTTTGTTTTCCCTCTTGACTTTTTGAATAGTATAAAGAAAGCTTTTGCTCATTTTTGCATCTAGCTTTACATTTACACAAAGCTTTGGTTTTTGTTTCTGCTTAGCAGCTGCAGATGGTAAATTTTGGCCTGACTGTGTCACTCAGCTTATTCTGAAAACAGAATTGGAGCTTGCACAGCTTAAGGATTTCTTTATGTCTGTGAATTATCAATTTGGTTGTTTTAAGGGGGTAAGGAACATGAAATCACACCCTGAAATTGACTCTCTTTAGAGCAGCACACAGTAAAACGCTGAATTTATGCTTGTTGAGCTTCATGTTTCTCTTCAGCGGTTCCCTGTTTAACTCCAGCGGGAGTGCTGATGAATATTTTTCTTGGTTACTGTGAACAAGTCCATCAGGATCAGGCCGGCCTGAGTGCATCAGCAGAACACAACACTGCATGTGTGTCCTTGTGAGTGCCTGGTAATCAGGATGGTTTAGATGTTCTAATGATAACACATTGGAGACGACTCTGTTATTAATGTGACCAAATGTGGTGATCAAAGTGCCACGCACGCACGCACGCACACACACACACGCACACACACACACACACACACACACACATGCAGTAACCGTTCGGCTGTGATCAAAGCGCTGGTTCGGAGCCAGGCCGGTCTGTGCTGTGATGCTAACTGCTAGGCGACCCGCCTCCATAGTTTAGCTGCTATTTCAAGAGCTGCTGTGTCACTGATGAGAAATTAAAACACAATCAGAGCTGCGGGGATTTTCTCAGCCCGTCTCATGGAAACACTGAGAGCACAACGCTGACCTTAAGTTAATGTAGACCGCTTCAAAACTTCAGAACCTGCAAATCCCTTCACCCTCCAGTGTAATTCATCTGGTCTAGCAGAGGTGGGACCTCTGAAATCCCCTCTGTGATGTTTTATGTGTTTAAGGAAGAGTTTAAGGTTGTTCTCCTGTTGCCAATACTCACATATTCTCAACCTAATGAAAGCCTCCTTGAAAGACGAGGAGAGAAACGACTAAATTAGAGTGGATTAGATAAAATATACTCTACAATGCTAGAATAATATAGAATTTCCTAGATTAGATTACATGAGATTATATTAAATTAATTAGATTAAGTTGGAATAAATTTGATTAGGGTACATTCAATTAGACAATGTCAAAGACTAGATTACGTAAGGGTATCAACAATGACATGAGATTAGATCATCAAACATTAAGTTACGTTGTATTGCATTTCTGCACATTGACAATAGATTGTAGGCAATAAGATATTTCAAATGGATTTTGATGGCTGGATGATGACCTACACTGATGTCACTTCAAGTCATGTGATCTTATTCACTCTAAGAGTTGATTAATCAAAATGATGTATAGTTATTAATTTTTTATTATATATTTATTCATCATACAGTCAGTTGTTGAGGCTCTGAGGACCCAGAGACTGAAGCAACTTCCAGCATGTTACCAAGTTTGAACATGCCAGGATCATGAAACACGTAAAGACACACACATGAAAACATGGTCTTTCTGTCTCCCAACAGAGGTGGCACGAAACAGTCTCCCCCAGCAACCAGAACTAGGATACGGTTGCTATAGCAATGCTAAGTACTCTCTTCCTCCTGAACTGGAGTTTACCTGAGTGTTATAATTAGAGGTGTGTGTGCGTGTGTGTGTTTGAGGTCATAGAGAACAGAGTGGAATGTGGGGGGAACATGAAGTGAATGCACACAGAAATCCCCAGGATGTCTCCTAGAACAGCCCCAGCCTGCGTGCATGTTTGTCTTTGACTAAGTGTGTCAGTCTGTCCACCTCTCTGTCTCTCTGCTTTTTTGTCTATTGATGTTTGCATGGTCAATGCACTTTAGTCCCTCACAACTGAGCTCTCAATCACCATCTTGTTATTAGTGACTTCTGAAATTCTTTTTTCGTTGCACATGACAGATTTCATAATGTAACAGAGATAAGAGATATGGCATTTAGTCAGAAAAGGCATAAAAAGGAGAAACTTGGGTGGGAGTGGGTTGCAAAGGGGCTTACAGATGCAGCAACAAGACTCACAGGCAGCTTAAATCTTGCCTCTTGTATCAAATTCACCAACTGAATACATGAGGTGGTTGACTCTGGCTTTGTGGCCTCAGCATGAACTGATGCAGTCCCCAATTATTCATCTCACTGGTTTAAAGTGAGTGCAGCTCATTTAGGAAAAGGTCACAATCAGAATTTAGTAACAGAATAAGAACAGTTGCTATGACACCGGGAAACAAACTGTGTATTCAGTGGACTGAGTATCTGTGTAGAGAAACATCTTAATTTAGTAATAATTGCATTTGTATACATGTAATGACACCCTCTATTTTGGAGGTGGGCGGAGTTAAAAAGAGGGCTTCTCAGTCCACCCAACGCTTGTAAGAATGTCATGACTCAGCATCTGTCTGGAGACCAGAGACCCACTGAGTTCCACTTTTCTATGTTCAGGAGAAAGAGCTTTCACAGTTAGAATCAATGTTCTCTCTAAGCTGCGCGCGTGCACGATTGAGCACTGCTGGCATGGTCTCTGCACACAGAAAATCTGCGTTGTGCACAAAAAAAAATCTAACCTGAATTGAAATCAAATGAAAACTTTAACAATCCTGTTCTGCAGTGTGAGTCAGTGACTGGCTGCTCCAGTGTGGGATCAGAACGATGCCACATTATCCCATAGTGCAGCCAATGATGCGATTCACATTCGTAAATACGCAGCTGATCAACGTCGCTGACAGGCCGTGACAGCGTCCTTATGTGCCGACACCGGTGTTTTAGCAAAGCGGCTGATGTGGAGTGAAGCCATGTTAATGACAACGTGTACAACCATTGGAGACGTGAGCAGGACAGACGGAGCAACTGACGGACAAAGTGTGGACTTTATACCAGTTTTTAAATTGTGTTGATCGGCCACGAAAACCAGAGTTATGATAAAATATCTGCAATGTTTGTTTTTCTTCCTGAATACTGTCTTTATAATATATATATATATATAATATATTTACTTTATAAGGAAAACGATTGAAAGCCTGTGAGCAAAGACGAAACCAATAAAACTCCGCCCTTTCCTATTGGTGGAAAAATGTACCATGTCGACCAATCAAAAAATGATATGGCAACATGGCATTTAGTTGTTTAGGAAGGGGGAAGTTTTAGGAGTGACGCCGTGTTTTGAGATGTGAGAGATTTGTGACGTTTAGCACAAATCTTGTGTAGTTAGTGTGTAGTTAGTGTGTAGTTAGTGTGTAGTTAGTGTGTAGTTAGTGTGTAGTTAGTGTGTAGTCAGTGTGTAGTTAGTGTGTAGTGTAGTCAACAGTTTTGTTGTGTGTCAGAACAATGAGGCGACTGCTGAGTGTTACAGGTGT